>NW_016107507.1:607006-636702 GCF_001604975.1 Cebus imitator
ACACCATGGAATATTATGCAGCCATCAAAAATGAGTTTGTGTCCTTTGTAGGGACATGGATGAACCTGGAAACCATCATTCTCAGCAAACTGACAGAAGAGCAGAAGATCAAACACTGCATGTTCTCACTCATAGGTGTGTGTTGAACAATGAGAACACATGGACACAGGGAGGGAAGCACTACACACAGGGGTCAGTTGGGGGGAAATAGGGGAGGGATGGTGGGGGGTGGGTAGCTGGGGAGAGGGAGAGATAGCAAGGGGAGAGATGCCAGATGTAGGTGATGGGGAGGAAGACAGCAAATCACACTACCACGTGTGTACCTATGCAACAATCTTGCATGTTCTTCACATGTACCCCAAAACTTAAAATGCAATAAAATAAATGGGGCAAAAAAAAAAAAGAAAATGTAAAATTCTACAGGTATACCTATAATCACAAATTTACATTCAACCCTTCTAACTTAGCCTTTAGGGGTTTTAATTTACCATATTTACCAAAGACTGACAAAAACTTTCACACAGTTACTGGCTTTTCTATATGTAAAGGAATAAATTATTTTGGCAATGAAAAGTGGAACAGCCCACCTAACTTTCCTGTACAATATTATACTTAGAGACCCAAAGCTGTGATTCGTTAAGAAGAAAGCTAGCATAATTTTAAAGGAACAGTCAGCAACAGAACAAGCCTGTAGTTATAAGGCACTTTGTTTAGATTAAGACACTTTTTTTTCAAATTAACATTATTAGTGATATACATTAAAAAAGAACTTGAGAACTACTGGCATAAGCAACCAAATGAAAAAGAAAATCCTTAGAACCAAAAAATGAAAAAAATTTGATACATAATAGTTTGAAGTACCTTACACTAAATAAATTGTTCTCAAACTGTTATAAGTGTTCCAGCAAGGGGTGATAGTAAGGTAAAATACAGAACTTCGATGAATATTATTAAGCAACCGTATGCAACAGAACACATACCTAAAAATGCTTACGACTTTGAAATGTATGAAAAACAACATGCTGTTTACAGTAAAAGAGCTCCTTCGTTTTGTCTAGTTATTACCCTGAATTTTTTATACTATATAAGAACTAATGGAATCACAAATGCGGTATGGGTATTATCTGTTAAATACAAATTTTAGCAACATTAACTTCAATTAGTTTAAAAAAAGGTTTGTGTGCATGTGTGTATAATTTCTATATACTTATCTCTACCACATAAAAACTCGTAACTAAGCATAAGCCTTTCTGGACATTTGGATTTGTGCACAACATCACCCCCATCTGGTGGTGGCTGAACCCAGTCACATATGTAAGCAATTTAGAGACCATTTAAGTTAAATGTACAAAATGAAAATGTTTATAATCATGTCGTTATACTCTAGATTTACAAATATACATTAAATTGCCAATGAAGAATTTGTCATAAAAAAAACTTCAATGTTCCATCAAGGGATGACGGCATTTAAGAAACAAGTTCTTTAGACTTATACTAAAGGGAAACCTAATTGAAAACTAGAAACTGTTCCATGATATTATTTTTTCTTTTTTATTTCAATAGCTTTGGGGGTACAAGTTGGTTTTGATTACATAAATAAATTATATAGTGGTGAATTTTGAGATTTTACTGCATTTATCACCCAAGTAGTGTATGTTGTACCTAATATACAGTTGTTTTCTCCCACACCCTCAATATCCTCCCCTTCTGAATCTCCAAAGTCCATTTTATCATGCTGTAAATCTTCCTGTACTCTTTGGATTAGCTCCCACTTACTATGAGAACATTTGATGTTTGGGTCTCCATTCCTGAGTTACTTCACTTACAGTAACGGCCTCTAGCTCTATCCGTGTTGCTGCAAAACACATTACTTCATTCCTTTTCATGGCTGAGTAGTATTCAATGGTGTATGTATGTATACATACATACATACATATCATATTGTCTTTATTCACTCAGTGGTCAGTGGCATTTAAGTTGGTTCCTTATCTTTGCAATTATAAATTGGGCTGCAATAAATATATATGTGCATGCATCTTTTTCATATAATGACTTCTTTTCCTTCGGATAAATACCCAGTAGTGGGATTGCTAGACTGAATGGTAGATCTACTTTTTGTTCTTTAAGGAATCTCCACACTGTTTTACATAGAGGTTGTATTAATTTACATTCCCGCCAGCAGTGTATAGGCATTCCCCTTTTACCACATCCACGCCAACATCTATGTTTTTTTTTGACATTCTAATAATGGCCATTCTATCAGGAGTAAGCTAGTATCTCACTGTGGTTTTATTTTGTATTTCCCTAATGACTAGGGATGTTGAGCATTTTTTCATATGTTTCTTGGTCATTTTTGTATCTTCTTTTGAGAAATGTCTATTCGTGTTATTTGCCCACGTTTTGGGGGGATTATTTATTTTTCTTGCTGATTTGAGTTCGTTGCGGATTCTGAATACTAGTTCTTTGTCAGACGCATAGTTTGCAAATATTTTCTTCCACTCTGTGGGTTGTCACTATCTTGACGATTATTTCTTTTGCTGTAGAGAAGCTACTTAACCAGGTCCCATTTATTTATTTTTGTTGCATGTGCTTTTGAGAATTTAGTTATGAATTATTTGTCTACGCCGATATCTAGAGGACTTTTTCCTAGTTTTTCTTCCAGGATTTGTATGGTTTGGGGGCTTAGATTTAAGTCTTTGACCCATCTTGAGTTGATTTTTGTATAAAGTGAGGGAGATCCAGTTTCATTCTTCTACATGTGGCTAGCCAGTCTTCCCAGCACCATTTATGTAATAGAGTGTCCTTTCTCCAACTTATGTTTTTGTATACTTTGCTGAAGATCACTTTTGTATGGTTTCTGTTTGTTTCAATCTCATTTAGTTCTGCTCTCAACTTTGTTGTTTCTTTTTATTGTGCTAGCTTTGGGTTCAGTGTGTTCTTGCTTCTCTAGTTCCTTGAGGTGTGACATTAGATCATCAATATGTCCTCTTTCAGACATTTTGATGTAGGCATTTAGTGCTATAAACTTTTCTCATAGCACTGCTCTGGTTGTATTCCAAAGGTTTTGATAACTTGTGTCACTATTAACTATGAATTTTTAAATTTCTATCTAGATTTCATTGTTAACCCAAAACCTTTCAGGAGCAGATTGTTTAACTTCCATTTATTTTTATAGTTTGGGGGGATTCCTTTTGTAGATGATTTCTAGTTTGATCTGAGAGGATATCTGACATGATTCTGATTTTTTTTAAGATTTATTGAGACTTGTCCTGTGGCCTATCATATAGGCAGAATGTTCCTTGTGCTGATAAGAAGAATGTGTATTCTGCAGTTCTTGGGTACAATGCTCTGTAAATATCTGTTAGGTCTGTTTGTTCAAGACTGTAGTTTAAGTTGTTTCTTTGTTGACTTTCTATCTCAATGATCTGTCTACTAGTGCTGTCAGTGGAGTAATGAAGTTCCCCACTATTATTGTGGTGTTGTCTTATTTCTTAGATCAAGTAGTAATTGTCTTTAAAATTAGGGAGCTCCACTGTTAGCTGCATATAAACTTAGGATTGCAATATCTTCTTGTTGGATCCATCCTTTTACTATTATAAAATGACCGTCTTTGTCCTTTTTTTACTGTTGTTGCTTTAAAGTCTGCTTGATATAAGAATAGCCACTCCTGCTCGCTCTTGGTTTCCATTTGTGAGCAGTATTTTTTTACCTCTTTGCCTTGAGTTTATATGAATCCATATGTTAGGCAGGTCTCTTGAAGACAGTAGATATTTGGTTTGTCATTTTTTTTAATCTTTTCTGCCAACCTCTATCTTTTAAGTGGAGCATTTAGGCCATTTACATTGAACGTTAATATTGAGATATGAGGCACTGCTCCATTTATCGTGTTGTTACCTAGATATTTTACATTTTTCACTGTGTTGTTTTTAGGCCCTGTGAGGACCTATATGCTTTCAAGGGGTTTTATTTTGGTAAATATTGACCTTTTGTTTCAAGATTTAGAACTCATTTTAACATTTCTGGTGTGACTGGTCTGGTAGTAACAAATTCCCTCAACATTTACTTGTCTGAAAAGACTTTATTTCTCCTTCATTTATGAAATTCAGTTGTGCTAAATACAAAATTCTTGGCTGACAGTTATTCTGTTTAAGGAGGCTGAAGATAGGACCCTAATCCCTTTTAGCTTCAAAGTTTTCTGCCAAGAAGTCTGCTATTAGTCTGATAGGTTTTCCATTACAGGTTACCTGATGCTTTTGTCTCATTGCTCTTAGAATTCTTTCCCTCATGTTTACTTTGGATAGCCTGATGACTATATGCCTTCCTGATGACCTTTTTACAATGACTTTCCCAGGAGTTCTCTGAGCTTCTTATATTTGGATATCTAAATCTCTAGAAAGGCCAGGAAAGTTTACCTCAAGTAAGTTTTCCAAACTTTTTGCTTTCTCTTCTCCCTCAGAAATACCAATTATTTTTATGTTTGACTGTTTTACATATTCCTTCATTTCTTGGAGACTCTGCTCATTTAATTCTTACTTCTTTTTTGACTGATTGGGCTGATTCAAAAGGCTATTTTTGAGCTTTGAAATTCTTTCTTCTACTTGTTTCAGTATACTGTTGAAACTTCCCACTGTATTTTGTAACACCTTAAGTGAGTCTTTCATTTCCAGAAGCTCTGACAGGTTCTGATAGGTTTTTGGCTGTTGCTGTTATTTCAATTTGATTTAGTTCTGCTCTGATCTTTGTTATTTCCTTTTCTTCTGTTAGCTTTGAGTTCAGTTTGCTGTTTCTTTAGTTCCTTCAGGTGTGACATTAGGTTGTCAATTTGTGATCTTTCAGACTTTTTGATGTAGGCATTTAGTGGTACAAATTTTCCCCATAGCACTGCTTTAGTTATATCCCAGAAGCTTTAACAACTTATATCACTATAAATTATGAATTTTTAAATTTTCATCTTGATTTCATTGTTAACTGATACCATTGCTGATATTCATCTCTTTAGAAAATTTTACATTTACATCCTGAATTTTTTTTAAAACTTCTCTATGTTGGTTTTTATCTTTCTCTAGTATCTCTTTGAATAGCTTAATAATCTTTTGAATTCTTTACTCAGTATTTCAAAGAGTTCATCTTGGTTTGGATCCATTGCTGGAGGGCTAGTAGGATCTTCTGGGGGTGTCACAGACCCTTGTTTTATCATATTACCAGAATTACTTTTCTGGTTCCTTCTCATTTGGGTAGACTACTTCTTCTAATTGTTCTTGAATTTATTTTTGACTATATTTTTAAATTTTCTTTTTTTTTCCCCTTAAGAATGTGATTTTAATGTTTACAGCTTATTGTAGTCTAATTCAGTTCTTGGTGCTTTCAGGGATGAAAACTCTACATTCCTTGGTTATAAAGAGTCTTCATATGACAGCTTTCTCTGCTGCTGGTTGTGGTAGCAATATGCTGGTCATCTGAACAAGTTCACTATCTCCTATAGGGTTGAAAGGGTATAGGTCTCTTGACGCTTAATCTCATTCCCCTGTGATGTGCACACACACATATATATATATATATATATATATATATATATATATATATATATATTTATTTTCCCCCCAGTATTTTATTTACTGGGTTGAATATTTCAGGCTTCAGGATACAGGTAAAAACTAGCCATGGCTAAAGCAGGTGGGCAAATGCAGTACCCAATGGTGGGCAGAGGTCCCAGCCCTGACAGAGGTGGCTGAGGAAGCTCTCAGTGAAACACACTGAGGTCTTATCAGAGGGAAGGACTGGAACCAACTCATCTCCCTCCTCAGGCCAGTAGAAAATTCACCTGCAGGAATGCTGATGTTCCAAGTGGTGAGAGATTGTGAATCTGTCTCTCATGCAGTCCTGCACTTGGAGAGTGCTCCTCCTGTGGGGATGCAGTCACCTTGAAGTGTTTCAGAGAGGCTGACTATAGATATACCCATGCCAAGCTCCCATGGGAAAATGCCCCATCTGTATCTGCAGTGGTGAATGAGGGGAAAAGAAGTCCTCTTCTCTATGACTCTTCACAAGCACCAGGGCTGCCTGACTGCTGGGGCAGAGCTGCAGACTTTCCTTGTTGAGCTGGGCGTGGCAACAGTACCTCTCCTGAAAGAAATTTCCCACCAGTGGAAAGATCTGGGACTCAAAGCCTGGGACCAGGGTTCTTCCGTCCCATAGGGTGGTCCCTTGATGTGGTGTACTCTTCCTTCCCCTAGGAGTAAGATTCCCTAAGAGCCAGACTACTGTGAATGCTGTTGTTCATCTGGGTCTAGCTGCCCAGTGTGGCTGCCATATTCCAGGCTCATGCTGGGAATGCCTGCAAGGAATCCAGAGATATGACCTGTCCTCAAGACTCCCAGCAGTGGGTACCAGAGAGGGACTGTTAAGGAAAATCGAGTCCACAAGGGGTGTGGTTTCAAAGGCAAGAGCTTCCCAGTGCCATGCCTCCATCCACCTCCCCATCCAGGAACCTAGAGTTCTTTGTCTGACTTTCCCATCCTCGGGCTAGGTAAAATTCCAGGTGTGCTCCTTTGTTTGTAAAGCCCATGGAAAGCTCTAGAAGGGGATCTGCTGCGGACCGGACAGCCAATCCGATATCAAAGTCAAAGATCTCCAGAGGAAGTTTAAAAGAACTCCTGTCATTGGACGAGATCATGAATGCGGCGGGAATAACTCCAAGATTAAAGTCCCACTGCCCCTTACCTGTGTGGACTCCTTCTCTGGATCCCCTCCCACGGCAACGTGGTCACTGTCTCTCTCTCTCTACCTGTGCCAATAGCCCCTCTGGATTTCCCTCCCATGGCAGCATGGGAGCTCTATTTCTTTCTCTGCCTAAATAAATCACTCTCTGCTAAACCCTTGGGGTCCAATATTTACTTGAACAGTAAGTTCACCATGCCTCCAGGACCCCTTCCTCATTCTTGGGGCAAAGGGAGACCAAGAACGGTGGGCACATCCAATCAGGGAGGGAGTTGAGTCCTGTCCTGTCCTGCAACTGGTTACACCAGCACCAGCTCTGAGGGGAGTGGCAGGAAAGCAAGGTAGACTGAGATTCCTTGGTTATGGATAGCCTTAATGTGTTGGCTTTCTTAAATAATGGTTGTAGTAGTAATGAAAAGGTTACGTGGACAGACTCAGGACCTCCTGGTTAGCCAGGGTAGTACAGGCAATGGTGATAGCTAAGGCCATGCCCAAGTTTTCTCCTTCCTGAGTGCAATGTTATTCTCCCTGGTGATGAGGTAATGGACTGTGTCAGTTGGCCTCCAACCAGGAAATGATGTGTGCAAAAGAACACCAGCTGCAGTAGTAGCACTGGAATTTGTGTTTGCCGTATGTTACCCAGGGGCAGTGCTCTGGTTTCTCAGGGATACGCAGGGCCATAAAGCTCCCCAAATTTTCTGTCCTTTGTGTTGAATTCCCAGGGTGGCTGGAGGGGCAAAGCCAGGTGGGGGCTGGGTGAAGCAGGTCCCTGCTCTGACTCTCCACAAGTGGAGCAAGCAGCAGCCCCTGGGCAGAGGCTGGAGGGAGGTTTGTCTGGTCACTGGGGTAATGTTCCAGAAAGGTGCATTAAATGCCTCTGCTGCACGGAGAATTTTATGTAGAGAGTGGGAAGTAACAGGTAATAGTAAGCTCCACCCAGCTCCCACATACTTGGCAAGGCAGATCTCACACCCACAGTTTCCCAGTAGCAGCATCCAGCTAAGTTCCAGGCCTTCTACTAAAAACTGCCCCAAGCCATATGCCTTCCCCACCCCCACTCCCCACATCCCCCACCCCCTGCAGAGAAACAGGAACCATAGTTCAGGCCACACCCTTCCCAGTTGGCTCACACTGCTGGGGCACCTAGCTCCTGCGCTTGTAGCTATAGGACACTTGCTACTAAACCCCTTGGTTCTGGCCAAGGGAATTCTTCCTCATTCAAGGTTATCACGAAATTCAGTTGGGAGCTTCTTTCAACCTGGGACTGCTGCCTGAGTTAGCTGCTGGACTTCCATGAGATTCTCTGTGAGGCAGAATAAGGAATGGCTCGCCTTGGTCTGTGCTGTAGACTGGGAAAGCAGGCAAGGACGCAAGGCTCCTCCCACTGTTGCTTTTATATACGTCACCACTCCCTAAATTAGGTCCAGTGTTGGGTAGGGTAAAGGCCTTCCCCTGTGGGCTGGATTCTCAGGATCCCCTGTGGGGATGTATATCCTGGAGGCAGTCTCTTCCTCTCTCACCCTCTGGGGACTTAAACAGTTTTTCACCTGGCTCACAGTGTAGGCTGTAGCCTGCAGCTTCTTTCAAAGCTCATGGTGCATTTTCAACATTTCCTATCAATGAACAATTTTAATAGGCTTGAAAGAAAACCTTCTAAAATCTTCACCAACTACAACATCTTGTAGCCTCTCAAAAAACATTAATTACTTCAGTACTTAACGGGTCTCTATTATATATAAATCATACTTTCTCTCATCTATACCTAAGTCAGAAATGTTAGCCTATAAGTATTGTTTTATCAGATTAAGAAATATCATAGCTACAATAAGAAATAAGTGTATGAAGTTAAGTTTAAACTACCTCTCCCACAATAAATATATTATAATGCTTCTATGACAAATTTGGTTTTAAGAATATTCTCTCATGACACATGGTGTCAACATATTGCAGCTTAGCAATGTAAAACTCAGAAATAGACCATAAGCAATAAAAATTAGTAGAGGAAATACTTTCTACCATATCCAATTGCTTGTTTATACTTTTAAAAAATTATTCTTCAATAATGCAATAAAGCTGTAATATAGAATATTAAGTCAATAACAGTCAACCCATAATCTCAACATAAAATACATTCTCTATATAAACATGGCCATATATATACACACATACATACATATACCTTAAATACAAGAATAACTATATATATTTTTTATATATATGTGTATGGATGTGTATACACACACACACATACACACACACATCCATACACATACATATATATTTTGTATTTTGGTTTTATATTTGGAAAATGACTCCTGATTGAGATACTTCCAGAAGTCATTTTCTCATTTTCACTGAATATACATTTAGACTTATTTTTGTATTTAAGCTATTCTTGGAAAGAATAAAAATGTGATTTTTCTTTTTTTTAAAAAAAGGACACTGGGAGATCTACCAATAGCAGCAATCCCTCTTGTGAAGCAAATAAATGATGCCACAGAGTTTAAGTAAAGAGTACAACATTGGCAGTTTAAGAGCTCAGGCTTTGGAATCAGATTTTTACAGATATACCAGATATGTGACCTTAGGACCCATTGGATAATAAATTCTACAAAGGGTAGGGAGTTTTCTTCAGTGTCTTGTATTTTCAGTGTCCAGAATAGCACATAGCACACATAATAAATATTCAATAAACAACGGCTGAATAAATGAATCAATTTTTCCAAGTTTTACGATAAAGGAATGACTGATGTTTTTTATTGTTACTTCAAGGAAAGTGCAGAGGAGCCACAAGGAGGAAACTGCTTTACCCCATGGATATCATTATCATCATCATCATCATCATCAATATATTGTCGCTGTCATTATCAGTTTTATGCTGAGTTTATAGATAAGGACAGAACTCACACTTCTCAAACACAGAAACTGCATTCTACTCACTCTGTCTGTGGAGACTCTAACAAGCCACAAGGTATATGCGTATTGAAGCCTAATTGTTTGATAATTAAATAAATTATAAATCATGATTTTCATAAAGAGACAAAACAGTATCTATGAAAGTATGGTCTGGTTACTTTTTTATAGGAAATTTTTCCTCCTACAATCTCTATTTGTAGAATAAGTTGAAAAGAGATTAGAGAATACTAAAATGCTATGAAGAAATTAATGTTATCAAAAGACTCAATATGCAGGATATAGATACATTATTGTTTAAACTAAAAATCTTGCTAGATATAAAAATAGACTTTAAAAAATGAAGGGACTGATTCAGCAAAGCATCAATATTTTAAAAAGATACACAGTTTATCATAGTAACCTATACATTTGAACCATAAATATACTAACAATTTTGTTTTCACAAGCGGGATCAGCAGAGAATCATTCTAACATTCAAGAGACTAAATGCATTAATATAAAGAATTGGGAAAATTTCAGAAGGATGAGTTGTTGTTATGGTGTTTGAGACACAGTCATCCTCACCATCCTGTGAATCCCACATTCCATTTCCCCTTAAAAGCAGAGTATCTATCAATGGGAGGTGGAGAGGAGGAGGATGAAGCCTCACTGCCTCAATTGAGGACTTTAATTTAAAAGCTGGGCTGTCAAAGAAACTCCGTACAGATAATCCTTTTATTCTTGTTGCTAGTCTCTTTTTCATTCTCTTTTGATTTACTGTTAGTCAAATTAACACCCTCTTCAGAACAAATCATTATGGTGTGTAAGATATACAGTCATCCTCAGGAGAGGCCTACTAGAAGAAAAACTAACAAACAAAAAGCAATAACAACAACATCAACAAACAAGAACCCCCCACAAAAACCCCATCCAAAGGTCATCAGCCTCAAAGATCAAAGGTAGATAAATCCACAAACATGAGGAAAGCCAGAAAAAGTAAGAAAGAGAACAGATTCTGGATCATGACAAATTTATCCAGGTAAATAATGTCTGTTGGCAGCCATGAATGTAGTAATTACATTACCTTACTAATGCTTAAACAACATTACCACTTTGTAGTAAAGCCTATCTAAATTTTCATCTAGTTCCAAGACTCTTGAAGAAAAATCATGATTCTATGTGATATAATTTAATCATTTAATCTACGCTGTATAGTATTTTTAAAACCATTACATAATAACCTGCATTAAAAAGTACAATAAATACGTCTGTACTAAAATAATTCTGCTTACTCTCTAAGACAATAGTATACTTTTTATTTTCATTTCCTGTATGCCTAATGATGTTGAGCATGTTTACAGATGCATATGTGTCATCATCTCTGAAGTGTCTGCTCATCACACCTATTTTTTAAGTGGGCTGTTGGAGTTACTATTAGGTTTTGAATCTTTTGAAACACCTGGATGCAAGTCCTCTGTCAAATACGTACTTTGCAAATATTTTCTCCTTGTCCACAGTTTGTCTTTTTATTCCCCTAACACTATCATTTGAAGAACAGAAGTTTTAAATTCTGATGTAATCTAATTTATCAACTTTCTTCTTTTGTGAACTGGGCTTTGGGTAACATATAAGAAATTACTGTCTAACTCAAAGTCACAAAAATCTTCTATGTCTCTGGAAGAGACCTCCCAACAGGGCTTGACAGACACCTCATAAAGGACAGCTCCAGCTGGCATCAGGCTAGTCACCTCTTGGACAAAGCTTACAGAGAAAGGAGTAGGTAGCAATCTTTACTGTTCTGCAGCCTACAGTGGTGATACTCAGGTGAACAGTGTCTGGAGTGGACCCCCAGCAAGCTGCTGCAGCCCTGCAGAAGAGGGGCCTGTTTGAAGAAAAACTAAAACAGAAAGCAACAACAACAACAACATCAACAAACAAGAACCCCCACAAAAACCCCATCCAAAGTTCATCAGCCTCAAAGATCAAACGTAGACAAATCCACAAAGATGAGGAAAAACCAGTGCAAAAACGCTGAAAATTCCAAAAAACAGAATGCCTCTTCTCCTCCAAATGATCTCAACACCTCTCCAGCAAGGGCACAGAACTAGACAGAGGATGAGATGAACTAATTGACAGGAGTAGGCTTCAAAAGATAAGTAATTACAAATTCTGCTGAGCTAAAGAAGCATAACCCAATGAAGCTAAGAACCTTGATAAAAGGTTATAGGCGCTGCTAACCAGAATAACCAGTTTAGAGAGGAACATTAATGACCTGATACAGCTGAAAAACACAGATTGAGATTGAGAACTTTGTGAAGCATACACAAATATCAATAGCCAAATCGATCAAGTGAAATAAAGGATATAAGAGTTTGAAGACCACCATGCTGAAATAAAAAAAAAAAAAAAAAAAAAAAAAAAAAAAAAAAAAAAAAAAAGAATAAAACCTCTGAGAAACACTGGACTATGTAGAAAGAATGAACCTACGATTGATTGGAACACCTGAAAGACACAAGGTGAATGGAACCAAGTTGGAAAACACACTTCAGGATATTATCCAGAAGAACTTAACCAACCTAGCAAGATATGCCAACATTCAAATTGAGTTAATGCAGAGACCACCAATAAGATATTCCACGAGATGATCAACCCAAAGACACATAATCATCAGATTCTCCAAGATTGAAATTAAGAAAAAAACGTTAAGGGTAGTCAGAGAGAAAGGTCAGGTCACCTATGAAGGGAAGCCCATCAGACTAACAAGGGATCTCTCAGCAGAAGCCCTACAAGCCAGAAAAGAGTTGGAGCCAATATTCAATATTCTTAAATAAAAGAATTTTCAACACAGAATTTCACATCCAGCCTCATAAGCAAAGGGGAAATAAAAAAGGAAATGCTTTCCAGACAAGCAAATGCTAAGGGATTTCATCACCACAAGGCCTACCTTGCAAGAGTTTCTGAAGGAAGCACTAAATATGGAAAGGAAATACCGGTACCAGCCACGCAAAAACACACCAAAATATAAAGACCAATGATACTATGAAGAAACTGCATCAACTGGTATGCCAAATAACCAGCTACCATCATGATGACAGGATCAAATTCACACCTAACAATATTAACCTTAATGTAAATAGGCTAAATGCCCCAATTAAAAGGTACAGACTGGCAAATTGCATAGAGTCAAGACCCATTGAAGAGCTATACTCAGGAGACCCATCTCACATGCAAAGACACACATAGGCTGACAATAAAGGGATAGAGGAAAATTTACCAAGCAAATCAGAAACAACAAAAAGCAGGAGTTGCAATCCTTGTCTCTGATAAAACAGACTTTAAGCCAACAAAGATCAAAAAGAAAAGAAGGGCATTATATAATGGTAAAGGGATCAATTCAAAAAGAAAAGCTAACAACTATCCTAAATACATATGCACCCAAAACAGGAGCACCCAGATTCATAAAGCAAGTTCTTAGAGACCTACAAAGAGACTTAGACTCCCACATAATAATAGTGAGAGACTTTAGCACCCCACTGCCAATATTACACAGATCAACAAGACAGAACATTAACAAGGATATTTGGGACTTGAACTCAGCTCTTGATCAAGTGAACCTAATAGACATCTACAGAACTCTCCACTCCAAATAAACAGAACATACATTCTTCTCAGTGCCACGTGACACTTATTCTAAAATCAACCACATAATTGGAAGTAAAACACTCCTCAGCAAATGCAAAATAACTGAAATTATAACAAATAGTCTCTCAGATCACAATAAAATCAAATAAGAAATCAGGATTAAGAAACTCACTCAAAACCACATAAGGACATGGAAATTGAACAACCTGCTCCTAAAAGACACTTGGGTTAATAATGAAATTAAGGCAGAAATCAACAAGTTCTTCTAAACCAATTAGAACAAAGAGACAACATACCAGAATCTCTGAGACACAGCTAAAGCAGTGCTAAGAAGAAAATTTATAGCACTAAGTATCCACATCAGAAAGCTGGAAAGATCTCAAATCAACACCCTAACATCACAATTAAAACAACTAAAGAAGTAAGAGCAAACAAATCCAAAAGCTAGCACAAGACAAGAAATGACTAAGATCAGAGCAGAACTGAAGGAGATAGAGACACAAAAAGTCCTTCAAAAAATTAATGAATTCAGGGGCTGGTTTTTTGAAAAGATTAACAAAACAGATAGACCATCAGATGGACTAATAAAGAAAAAAGAGAAGAATCAAATAGACACAACAAAAAATTATAAAGGGGATATCACCACTGATACCAGAGAAATAAAAACTACCATCAAGAGAATACTATAAACACCTCTAGGCAAATAAACTAGAAAATCTAGAAAAAATTGGTAAATTCTTGGACACATACACCCTCCCAAGACTAAGCCAGGAAGAAGCTGAATCCCTGAACAGACCAATAACAAGTCCTGAAATTGAGGTACTAACTAATAATCTACCAACCAAAAAAAGCCCAGATCCAGATGGATTCACAGCCGAATTGTAACCCAGGTACAAACAGGAGCTGGTACCACTCCTTCTGAAGCTATTCCAAACAACTGAAAAGGAAGGATACATCCCTAACTCATTTTATGTGGCCAGCATCATCCTGATAACCAAAACCTGGTAGAGACACACCAAAAAAAGAAAACTTAAGGCCAATATCCCTGATAAGCATCAATGTGAAAATCCTCAATAAAATACTGACAAACCGCATCCAACAGCACATCAAAAAGCTTATCCACCACGATCAAGTTGGCTTCATCTCTGGGATGCAAGGCTGGTTCAACATATGCAAATCAATAAACGTAATCCATTACATAAACAGAACCAGTGACAAAAACCACGATTACCACAGTAGATGTACAAAAGGTCTCTGATAAAATTCAACATCCCCTCATGTTAAAAACTCTCAATAAACTAGGTATTGATGGAACTTATCTCAAAATAATCAGAGCTATTTATGACAATCCCATAGCCAATATAGTACTGAATGGGCAAAAGCTGGAAGCATTCCCTTTGAAAACAGGCACAAGACAAGAATGCCCTCTCCTACCACTCCCATTCAACTCAGTATTGGAAGTTCTGGCCAGGGCTATAAGACACGAGAAAGAAATGACACGTATTCGAAAAGGAAGAGAGGAAATAAAATTGTCTCTGCAGATGGCATGTATATTTAGAAAACCCCATCATCTCAGCCCAAAAACTCTTTAAGCGATAAGCAACTTCAGCCAAGTCTCAGAATGCAAAATCAATGTGCAAAAATCACAAGCATTCCTATACACCAACAACAGACAAGAAGAGAGCCAAATCATGAATGAACTCCCATTCACAATTGCTATAAGAGAATAATATACCTAGGAATACAGCTAATAAGTGAAATGAAAGACCTCTTCAATGAGAACTAGAAACCACTGCTCAAGGAAATAAGAGAGGACACAAACAAATGGGAAAACATTCTATCCTCACAGATAGGAAGAATCAATGTTGTGAAAATCGCCTTACTGTCCAAAGTAATTTATAGATTCAATGCTATTCCTATCAAACTACCATTGACATTCTTCACAGAATTAGAAAAACCTACTTTAAATTTCAAATGGAACCAAAAAGGAGCCTATATATCCAAGACAAACCTAAGCAAAATGAACAAAGCTGGAGGCATTACACTGACTTCAAACTATACCACAAGGCTTTAGTAACCAAAACACCATGGTACTGGTACCAAAACAGATATACAGATCAATGGAAAAGAACAAATACCTCAGAAATAACACCATACATCTACAACCATCTGATATTCAACAAACCGGACAAAAACAAGCAATGGGGAAAGGATTCCCTACTTAGCCAATGGTGCTGAAAAAACTGGCTAGCCATATGCAGAAAATTGAAACTGGACCCCTTCCTTACACCTTATATTAAAACTCACGCAAGATTGATTAAAGACTTAAATGTAAAACCCAAAACCATAAAAACCCTAGAAGAAAATCTAGGCAATACCATTCAGGACACAGGCATGGGCAAAGATTTCATGATGAAAATGCCAAAAGCAATTGCAACAAAAGCCAAAACTGACAAATGGGATTGAATTAAACTAAATTGCTTCTGCATAGCAAAAGAAACTATCATCAGAGTAAACAGGCAATCTACAGGATGGGAGAAAATTTATGCAATCTACCCATCTGACAAAATTCTAATATCCAGAATCTACAAGGAACTTACACAAATTTACAAGGAAAACATATAAACAAACAAAAAATCAAAAAGTGGGCAAAGGATACGAATAGACACTTCTCAAAAGAAGACATTTATGCAGCCACAAACATTAAAAACAGCTCAACATCACTGATCATTAAAGATATGCAAATCAAAACCATAATGAGATACCATCTCATGTCAATCAGAATAATGATTATTAAAAAGTCAAGAAACAATAGATACTGGCAAGGCTGTGTAGAAATAGGAACACTTCAACAATGCTGATGGGAATGTAAATTAGTTCAACAGTTGGGGAAGAAAGTGTGGTGATTCCTCAAGTATTTAGAACCAGAAATACTGTTTGACCTAACAATCCCATTACTGGGGATATACCCAAAGGAATATAAATCATTCTACTGTAAAGACACATGCACATGTATGTTTACTGCAGCAGTATGTACAATAGCAAAGACATGGAACCAACCCAAATGCCCATCAATGACAGATTAAGTAAAGAAAATGTGGTACATATAGACCATGGAATACTATGCAGCCATAAAAAAGAATGAGTTCATGTCCTTTGTGGGGACACGGATGAAGCTGGAAGCCATCATCCTCAGCAAACTAGCACAGGAACAGAAAACCAAACACTGCATGTTCTCACTTATAACTGGGAGCTGAACAATGAGAACACTTGGACACAGGGAGGGGAACACACATCAGGGACTGCTGGAGGCCGGGGAGCAAAAGGAGGGAGAGCATTAGGACAAATACCTAAAACATGTGAGGCTTAAAACTTAGGCTGGATGTGTTGGCTCAGACCTGTAATCCCAGCACTTTGGGAGGCCAAGACAGGCAGATCACCTGAGGTCAGTTAAAGACTAGCCTGACTAACAAAGAGAAACCCCATCTCTACTAAAAATACAAAACTAGCTGGGCGTGGTGGCACATGCCTGTAATCCCAGCTACTTGAGAGGCTGAGGCAGGAGAATCGCTTGAACCCGGGAGGCAGAGGTTGCAGTGAGCGGAGATCGCAGTGAGTGGAGATCATGCCATTGCACTCCAACCTGGGCAATGAGAATAAGACTCCATCTCAAAAAAAAAAAAAAAGGAAGAAAACCTAGATGACAGGTTGATAGGTCCAGGAAACCACGATGGCACATGTATACCTATGTAACAAACCCACACCTTCTGTACACATATCCCAGAGCTTAAAAAGTAAAATTTAAAATTTTTTTTAAAAGAAAAGAAAAAAATAAAAATAAAAAAATCTTCTGTCTCCTCCTTTAGCTTCTGTGGTTTCAGGTTTTACATTTAGGACATGAATTCATTCTGAGTTAGTATTTTTATATAAAGTCAAGTATGGATACAAGTTCACTGTTTTGCATATTGAAATTCAATTGTTCCTATACCATCTGTTGAAAAGACTATTTTTTCTCTACTAAATGTGCCAACAATCAGTTGTTCATATATATGTGGGTCTATTTCTGGGATCTCTGTTCCATTGATCTTTATGTCTTGATTACTAAAAGGAGTCTTTATAATATAAAGTCTTCAAATCAGGCAGGGTTATTCTTCCAACTCTGTTTTCTCTTTAAAGTTATTCTGGCTATTCTAGATCTTCTGAATTTCCATATGAATTTTTTAATCAGCCTGTCAATTTCTGAAAGCCTCCTGGAATTTAAACTGAAAATGAGTTAAATTCATAGATCAAGTTGGGAAGAGTGTACATCTTAATAAACAATATTAAGTCTTCTAACTGATGAACAAAATTGGTTGGCTGATTTAGATCTTCTTTGTTCTCAACAATATTTTGTAGTTTACAGGTTTTGCACATCTTTTGTTAGATTTATCCCTAAGTCTGTCGTTATTTTTATGCTGTTATAAGTGGTATTTCTGAATTTCAATTTCCAATTGATTGTTGCTAACAGAGTATACAGAAATACAATTAATTTTTTGTATGTTTATCTAGTATACTGAAATCTTCCTCAACTCTTTTATTAGTTACAGTAGCTTTCTTTGAAAACTCAAAACGAGATACCACAATATACCTATTAGAGTGACTAAAATTAAGAAGACTGACTGTAACATGTGTTGGCAAGGTTGCAGGGGGAAGTAGAACTTTCAAATACTACTGGTAGGAATGTAAACATTACAACTACTTTGAAAAATATGCTAGCAACTTCTTAAAAGCTAAACATATACCTACTATATGATCTAGACATTCCAATCCTAGGTATTTATCCAAGAGAAATGAAAGGATATGTTCATGCAAAGACTTGTACATAAATGTTCATAGCAGCTCAATTTATAGTATTAAAAAATTAGGAATAACCCAAATGTTCATCAGCACATGAATGGATAAAGCAACTGTGATATACCAATGGAATACTAGTCTGTAATAAAAATGCAAAGGTATTAATACAACACGGATGAATTTCAAATTTCTATAACATAAAACTCTTTCTTTCAAAGTATACAATGCAGTGGTTTTTAGTACACTGACAAAGTGGCACAACAGTCACCACTAACTAATTCTAGAACATTTTTATCACCCTAAAAAGAAATCTGTATCCACTAGTAGTCACTCCATACCCTTGTCTCACAGAATATACTTAATTTCCAGATGACAATGTATTTCATGTGGGCATCCCAAATCAAGCCTCAAAACCTTTCAGATTTGAAAGATTGCTTTTAATTTCAAGGGTCTGTGGTATAAACACTGCTATTCTTCATCATTTTATTCTTTCTAATGAAAAACAGAACCATACTGACAAAGACACTGACAATTTTAGAGATGTTCCAATTGTAGAAGTGTCATTTAGTATATATAACTATAATAGTTACTGCAAAATTATTACTTTTATTCACGTATTAATTTCACATATAGTAATTTATTTTTCCTTGGTTTCTCCTTATTAGTTACAAATACCAGGACCAGTCAAGACTGAACTACAGTGGTGAATGAAAAAGGCATGGTATCTTTGCAAATATTAAATCACATATCACTACAAAGCTTTAAAAAATTAGATTACTTCAATCCACTTTGAGATCATTCCACCATAAACTATAGTTTCTCAAAAACTTTTTAACAATCTTTATAAAAACTTTAGGTAAAGCCAGCAACACACTGGAAGGATAATGGTTTTACACTCTGCATTATAGCAACTCAAAACATTATGTTCCATAATTGTGCCTTTTTTTTTTTTTTAAAGAATCACCATTTGTATTACAGCATCTATTACAGAAGAAATGATAATCATAATCCAATCAAAATTTAGCAATCTTTCAATACTGAAAGGCATGTCAGTGATGAGAAACATACTTAATAAGCCTTGTAGTAATATGCATCAGGGTTTAATGATTCCATAATCCCACAAACTACTGTTGGTACACAGATATTAAATGTGATACAGCAAAACAGTAGCTGATACTTGAATTTTTACACTTCTATGTTTAGATCATACCGTGAAAACAACACACAAGCATCACTCACTGTTTAAAAAGTTAACTTTTTTTTTTTTTTATGAGACAAGATCTTGCTCTCTCACTCAGGCTGGAGAACACTGGTGCAATCACAGCTCACTGCAGCCTCTAACTTGTGGGCTCAAGTGATCCTCCCATCTCAGTTTCCCAAGTACCTGGGACAGCAGGCACATGCTACAATGCTAAACTTTTATTTTGTTTTAACTTTCTTTACTTCTCAATTTTTATTTTTTAGAATGAGAGGAGATCTGTTCTGTTCATCCAGGCTGGTCTCAAACTCCTGGCCTCAAGCAATACTGCCTGCCTTCACCTCCCAAGTAACTGGGCCTTCAGGAACCAGCCACCATATTCAGCTCAAAAGTTTAACTTCTTATATAACATATTCTAAGCATACTAAATCACAAGTTAGAGACATTTCCAATTATTTTCCTAAGCAAAACCTGTATTTGAGCAGTATATAACTGTAATGCTGTCAAAGCCTTATTTGTGAAGGATAGATTTCCTTGATTAATTTAAAAAATATGGAATAAGTATGACTATATAATAGAAAAATCAAAGACAGGAAAATTCAGAAAGAACATGTAATGCACATCTCTCAGATACTATTTTAGCATAACTGCTTTCAAAGCACAACCCAAAAGTAAGCAGACTCTTACTATCTGAAATGGATATAATCAAAGACTTCTGAACCTGTAAAGTACAAATACCACTACATACATCCACTCAGAAAAACTATTAGGTACCCAGTGAAAAGAAAACCACCAAGCCTCATTACAACACAGCACTGGGCAGTTCTATGTGCACTCACTAGCTATTCAAAATTTTGCCTGAAAAATTACGATGTGCTGCATTATGGACTTGGCAGCTGGTTAACAGTCAAAACCATGGACATTAAATGCTTGACTGTCGAGGTCCTGTAATAAATGTTTGAGGAAAGAATGAACAAATAAATAATTTTTTAAAATCTGCTAGGCATAGTATCAACACGGGATTTGTCATCTTAAAAGCATCGTTTCTCTAGAATATTTCCTAGAAAAAAGAAAATTTAACTTCACATAAAGACCTGTACAGTAATGTTCATAGCAGCTATATTCATAATCACCAAAAACTGGAAACACAAATGTCCTTCAATCAGTGAATCAATAAACAAACTACAGGACACTCATACAATGATATTCAATCAAACACAAAGTAACAAACTATTAGTACACCCCAAAACTTGAATAAATCACAAAGGTATTATTTTGAGTACAAGAAGACAGTCTCAAAAGGTTACATACTTTGTAATTCCATTTATATGTCATTCTCAAAAAGACAAAACCACAATGATTGAGAAAAGATCAGTGGTTGCCAGGATTAGTGGAAGCAGGTAGGCGTCATCATGAAGGGATAATGAGGGAATGTGGGGGAGTGATGGAATTGTTCTGTATCAAGACTGTAATGGTGCTTACATGAACCTATATATGTGTTAAAATTCACAGACAAGTATATGAAAAAAGGCCGATTTTACTATAATTAAAATAAATGGCATTTCAAAGAAATCAACTAATTGTACTTACTCATTCTGAGAGTGGTTACAATATTGTATGCAGCCAATTATTTAAAAAATTTAACACTACTTGCTAGTGGGGATAACAAGTCAACCAATCAAGTGACTTAAAAACTCTTTAAATCTCTACTAACTTTTTAATTAAAAAAAAAAAAAAAAACAAACTTACCAAGTTCATTGAGACTCTGAGCAGCTTTTGTTATCTCTCTACTTCCCCCTTGCAGTTGTCCTTGGAGTCTCTTACTGAGATTCAAGATACGAATAATTCTCCGAAGCAAATCACAGGCAACCTGTGTAAACAACATAATGTTAAATAAGTTGATCCATGAAAATTTATTACTATTATTAAATAGCAATGACAAGCATGGAGGGTTGAGACAGGTGCAACAAATCACCATGGCACGTTTACCTATGTAACAAACCTGCACATCCTGCACATGTATCCTGAAACTTAAAAAAAAAAAAAAAAAGCACAGTGGTTCACACTTTGCTTATATATGAATCTGCCCATTCCTTCCAGATGCTAAAGATTCACTCATGCTTTGTTTCCCACCAATGACAAACCTAAATAATCACAAGTCTTAAAAAGCATCAAATCTCCTAGAGAACACATACAGAAGTACTATATTTACATTTTACAATAAACTCCAATTTATCTCAAGTGGAGAGAACTTGGAACTGAGGCACTGTGAGAACCAAGGATTCTTTCAGTTCTAAACCAGTTTTATTCTCTAGACCATTGGTTCTCAGTCTTGACCACAAATTCAAGTGGGTAGATTCAAAACGTTCTAATGCCCAGGCCACAGCCCTGACCAATTAAATCAGCATCTCTAGGGATGGGAACCAAGCATAAATTATGTTTTTAAGATTCCTTGGTGGTGCCAATGTGCAGTCAAAATTGACAACCACTATATTAGGCTGCTTAGCTTCCTACTACTGCCTCCTGCTATTTCCAATTCCAGCTTCTCTTTTCTAGATTCCTGCCTGAGTAGTCTTAAAACTTCTCTTGCAGAGGGATCCAAGATGACCGAGTAGGAGCAGCTCTGGACTGCAGCTCCCAGGGAGAGCGCAGAGGGTGAGCAGTCGTTGCATTTCCAGACAGATTTTTATTGCCCACAGACCAGAAGATTCCCAGGCCGAGGAGCACCACGGGTCTCCAGCGTGGCTGTTTCAGCCGGCATGGCGGATCCACACAAAAAACTCACATGGGTCTGGGAGCCCTTTCAGCTGGCGACTGGGGCACCTGGAAGACAGAGTCGTCCATTCAACTGATAAAAAGGGGACTGAAACTGGGAGCCAGGCCAGGAGATTCCTGGAAGACAAAGTGCCACGAGTCTCCAGCATGGCTGTTTCAGCTGGTGCAGTGGGTCTGCGCACAAAATCTCGCACAAATCTGGGTGCCGTATCAACTGATGACTGGAAAGCCTGGGAGACAGAGTCACCTGTTCAACTAAAAAAAAAAAAAAAAAAAAAAAGGGGGTCTGAGGCAGGGAGCCAGGTTATCAGGCTCGGCCAGTCCCACCCCCAAAAAGAACAGCAATCTGAAACGCTGTGGATTGAGAGTTTCACAGCAAGCACAGCTGAACCCAGGATGGTCCAGCTCTGTGGGAGAGGGGCGTCTGCCACTGCCGAGGCGGGCCACCACTGCCGAGGCAGTTCTAACTATACCACTATAAACAGGACTGCAGGAAAGTTCACACGGCAGCTGGGCGGAGCCCACAGCAGCTCAGCAACAACTCTGCTGGCAGACAGTGAATAAGCTGCCTCCTCACTGGGCAGGGCATCGTTGAAAAAAGGCAGCAGCATGACAGAAACTTATAAAGTCCTACCTTCCCAGGACAGAGCACCTGGGAAAAAAAGGCAGTTATGAGTTCTGTAGCAGCAGACATTAATGTACCTGGCCCAGCAGGTCTGAATGGAAGAACAGAGCTCACAACTCAGCACTTGAGATCCTATAAAGGACAGAGTGTTTCCTCAAGCAGCTCCCCAACACCCATATATACAAAGAGTCATCTCAAAAAGGAGAACTCAGCTTGACATCTGGTGGGTATCCTTCTGGGACAAAGACAGCAGAAGAAGAAACTGGCAGCAACACTTCCTGTTCTACAGCCGCTGCAGGTGATCCCCTGGCAAGCAGGGTCTAGAGTGGACCTCCAGCAGAAGGGCCCAACTCTTAGAAGGAAAACAAAGAAATAATGTCATGATC
Source organism: Cebus imitator (assembly GCF_001604975.1). Taxonomy (NCBI): domain Eukaryota; kingdom Metazoa; phylum Chordata; class Mammalia; order Primates; family Cebidae; genus Cebus; species Cebus imitator. The sequence goes on from NW_016107507.1 coordinate 630,078, forward strand.
AACAAATAGGACGTCCATTCAGAGACCCCATCTGAAAGTCGCCAACTACAAAGACCACAGATAAATAAATCCACAAAGATGGGAAGAAACCAGCACAAAAAGGAAAAAAATCACCCAAAAGCAGAACACCTCTCCTCCTACAAGGGATCACAACTCCTCACCAGCAAGGGAACAAGGTTAGATGGAGAATGAGTCTGATGAATTGACAAAAATAGGTTTCAGAAGGCAGGTAATAAGAAACTTCTCTGAGCTAAAAGAACATGTTCTAACCCAATGCAAACAAACTAAGAACTTTGAAGAACGGTTTGACAAAATGCTAACAAGAATAAACAGCTTAGAGAGGAATATAAATGAATTGATGGAGCTGAAAAACACAACACGAGAACTTCGCAAAGCATACACAAGTTTCAATGGCCTAACTGACCAAGCAGAAGAAAGGATATCAGAGGTCAAAGATCAACTCAATGAAACAAAACAAGAAGGCAAAGTTAGAGAAAAAAGAGTAAAAAGAAATGAACAAAGCTTCCAAGAAATATGGGATTATGTGAAAAGAGATAATCTACATTTGATAGGTGTACCTGAATGTGACGAAGACAATGAATCCAAGCTGGAAGGCACTCTTCAGGATACTATCCAGGAAAACTTCCCCAATCTAGCAAGGCAGGCCAATATTGAAGTCCAGGAAATACAGAGAACACCACAAAGATATTCCTCAAGTAGAGCAAGCCCAAGGCACATAATCGTCAGATTCACCAGGTTTGAAATGAGGAAAAAATGCAAAGGGCAGCCAGAGAGAAAGGTCAGGTTACCCACAAAGGGAAGCCCATCAGACTCAAAGCAGATCTCTCAGCAGAAACCCTGAAAGCCAGAAGAGAGTGGGGGCCAATATTCAACATCCTTGAAGAAAAGAACTTTCAACCTAGAATTTCATATCCAGCCAAATTAAGTTTCATAAGCGAAGAAGAAACAAAATCCTTTACAAACAAGCAATTACTCAGAGATTTCATCACCACCAGGCCTGCTTTACGAGAGCTCCTGAAAGCAGCACTAAACATATAAAGGAACAACCAGTACCAGCCACTCCAAAAACATACCAAATGCTAAAGAGCATTGACACAATGAAGAAACTACACCAACTAACAGGCAAAACAACCAGCTAGCATCAAAATGGCTGGTTCAAATTCACACATAACAATATTAACCCTAAATGTAAATGGGCTAAATGCCTCAATCAAAAGACACAGACGGGCAAACTGGATAAAAAGCCAAAACCCATGGGTGTGCTATATCCACGAAACCCATCTCACATGTAAGGATACACACAGGCTCAAAATAAAGGAATGGAGGAAGTTTACCAAGCAAACATTGAATGTTGACTGGATAAACAATGAAATGAAGGCAGAAATAAAGACGTTCTTCAAAACCAACAAGAATGAAGACACAACACACCAGAATCTCTGGGACACATTTAAAGCAGTATGTAGAGGAAAACATGTAGCAATAAATGTCCACATGAGAAACAAGGAAAGATCTAAAATCCACAACTTATCATCAAAATTGAAAGAACTAGAGGAGCAAGATCAAAAAAACTCAAAAGCTAGCAGAAGACAAGAAATAACTAAGATCAGAGCAGAACTAAAGGAGATAGAGACACAAAAAACCCTTCAAAAAAATCAATAAAACCAGGAGCTGGTTTTTTGAAAAGATCAACAAAAAAGAAAAGAGAGAATAATCAAATAGATGCAATAAAAAAAGATAAAGGGGACATCACCACCGATTCCACAGAAATACAAACTACCATCAGAGATTACTACAAACAACTCTATGCACATAAACCAGTCAACCTGGAAGAAATGGATAAATTCCTGGACAGTTGCATCCTCCCAAGCCTAAACCAGGAAGAAGTCAAAACCCTGAATAGGCCAATAACAAGGGCTGAAGTTGAGGCCGCAATTAATAGCCTACCAACCAAAAAAAGCCGAGGTCCAGATGGGTTCACAGCCAAATTCTACCAGACATACAAAGAGGAGCTGGTACCATTCCTTCTGAAACTATTCCAAACAATCCAAAAAGAGGGAATCCTTCCCAAATCATTTTATGAGACCAGCATCATTCTGATACCAAAACCCAGCAGAGACTCAACAAGAAAAGAAAACTTCAGGCCAATATCCATGATGAACATAGATGCAAAAATCTTCAATAAAATACTGGCAACCTGATTGCAACAGCACATCAAAAAGCTTATCCATCATGATCAAGTAGGCTTCATCTTGGGGATGCAAGGCTGGTTCAACATACGCAAGTCTATAAACGCAATCCACCACATAAACAGAACCAAAGACAAAAACCACGATTATCTCAACAGATGCAGAGAAGGCCTTTGACAAAATTCAACAGCCCTTTATACTAAAAACTCTCAATAAACTTGGTATCTCAAAATAACAAAAGCTATTTATGACAAACCCACAGCTAATATCATACTGAATGGACAAAAACTGGAAGCATTCCCTTTGAAATCTGGCACTAGACAAGGATGCCCTTTCTCACCACCCCTACTCAAGATAGTACTGGAATTTCTAGCCAGAGCAATCAGGCAAGAAAAAGAAATAAAGGGTATTCAATTAGGAAAGGAGGAAGTCAAATTATCTCTATTTGCAGAATGACATGACTATATTTAGAAGACCCCATTGTCTCAGGCCAAACTTTCCTGAAACTGATAAGCAACTTCAGCAGTCTCAGGATACAAAATCAATGTGCAGAAATCACAAGCATTCCTATACACCAATAACAGACTTAAAGAGAGCCACATCAAGAACGAACTGTCATTCACAATTGCTACAAAGAGAATAAAATACCTAGGAATACAACTAACGAAGAGTGTAAAGGACCTCTTCAAGGAGAACTACAAACTACTGCTCAATGAAATAAGAGAGGATACAAACAGATGGAGAAACATTCCATGCTCGTGGTTAGGAAGAATCAATACTATGAAAATGGCCATACTGCCCAAAGTAATTTACAGATTCAATGCTATCCCCCTCAAGCTACCAGTGACCTTCTTCACAGAACCAGAAAAAAACAGCTTAAACTTCATATGGAACCAAAAGAGAGCCCACACAGCCAAGTCAATTCTAAGCAAAAAGAACAAAGCTGCCGGCATCACACTACCTGACTTCAAACTGTACTACAAGGCTACAGTATCAAAACAGCATGGTACTGGTAACCAAAAGAGAGATATAGACCAATGGAACAGAACAGAGGCCTCGGAGGCAACGCCACACATCTACAACCATCTACTCTTTGACAAAACTGACATAAACAAGCAATGGGGAAAGGATTCCCTGTTTAATAAATAGTGTTGGGAAAACTGGCTAGCCATGTGCAGAAAGCAGAAACTGGACCCTTTCCTGACACTTTACACTAAAATTAACTCCAGATGGATTAAAAACTTAAACATAAGACTTAACACCATAAAAACTAGAATAACATCTAGGCAAAACCATTCAGGACATAGGAATAGGCAAGGACTTCACGACTAAACACCCAAAGCACTGGCAACAAAAGCCAAAATAAACAAATGGGACCTAATTAAACTCCAGAGATTCTGCACAGCAAACAAAACAATCATTATAGTGAATCAGCAACCTACAGAATGGAAAAAAAATTTTTGCAATCTACCCATCTGACAAAGGGCTAATATCCAGAATCTATAAAGAACTAAAACAGATTTACAAGAAAAAAACAAACCCATTCAAAAGTGGGCGAAGGACATGAACCGACACTTTACAAAAGAAGACATACATTAGGCCAAGAAACATATGAAAAAATGCTCATCATCACTGGTCATTAAAGAAATGCAAATCAAAACTACATTGAGATACTATCTCATGCCAGTTACAATGGCGATCATTAAAAAATCTGGAGACAATAGGTGCTGGAGAAGATATGGAGAAATAGGAACACTTTTTTTTTTTTTTTTTTTTGAGATGGAGTTTCACTCATGTTACCCAGGCTGGAGTGCAATGGTGCAATCTCGGCTCACCACAACCTCCGCCTCCTGGGTTCAGGCAATTCTCCTGCCTCAGCCTCCTGAGTAGCTGGGATTACAGGCATGCACCACCATGCCCAGCTAATTTTTTTGTATTTTTAGTAGAGACGGGGTTTCGCCACGTTGACCAGGATGGTCTCGATCTCTTGACCTCGTGATCCACCCGCCTCGGCCTCTTAAAGGGCTGGGATTACAGGCTTGAGCCACCGCGCCTGGCCTGGAACACTTTTACACTGTTGGTGGGAGTGTAATTAGTTCAACCATTGTGGAAGACAGTGCAGCGATTCCTCAAGGACCTAGAAATAGAAATTCCATTTGACCCAGCAATCCCATTACTGTATCCAAAGGATTATAAATCATTCTATTATAAGGACACACGCACACGAATGTTCATTGTGGCACTGTTTACAATAGCAAAGACTTGGAACCAACACAAATGCTCATTGATGATAGACTGGACAGGGAAAATGTGGCACATATATACCATGGAATACTATGTCACCATAAAAAATGATGAGTTTGTGTTCTTTGTAGGGACATTGATGAATCTGGAAACCATCATTCTCAGCAAACTGACACAAGAACAGAAAATCAAACACCACATGTTCTCACTCATAGGTGGGCGTTGAACAATGAGAACACATGGATACAGGGATGGGAGCATCACACACTGGGGTCTGTTGGGGGGAACTATGGGAGGGACAGTGAGGGGTGGGAAATTGGGGAGGGATAACATGGGGCGAAATACCAGATATAGGTGATGGGGAGGAAGGCAGCAAACCACATTGCCATGTATGTACGTATGCCACAATCTCTCAAATTCTTCACATGTACCCCAAAACCTAAAATGCAATAAAATATATATTTAAAAAAAAAATTCTTCTCAATTTCATTATTTTTCTAATTTTTTTCTTTTTCTTTTTTTTTGGGGGGGGGCTGGGTAACAGGGTCTCGCTCTGTTGCCCAGACTAGAGTGCAATGGCATGATCACAGCTCACTGCAAACTCAACCTTCTGGACTCAAGCGATCCTTCTACCTCAGCCTCCCAAGTAGCTGGGACTATAGGCACATGCCACCATGCCTGGCTAATTGCATTTTTTGTGGAGATGAGGTTTTGCCATGTTGCCCAGGCTGCTCTCAAACTACTGGGTTCAGGTGATCCTCTGGCTTCAGACTCCCAAAGTGCTAGGATTACAGGTGTGAGCCACCATGCCTGGTGGTTTTTAATCACTAATCAATTATAAAAGAGAAAGTACACAATAAAACCAAACTATTTCACATACTTCCTACTCCCTTTTGTTTCTCAGATCTAATACTGGGTCTTTACCTATCAAAATGCTGAGATAAGGAATAAAGGTTCATGTATTTTAGGACACTTTGTTACAGAAGCTGGGTTCACAGCAGTTGCATGGGGGAAGAGTGTGGTAGATGGTAACGAACTGAATAACATGTAGTGATCTTCAGCCTCAGTAGTGATTACAAAGGACAGACATTCCATCCTGCTGTATCACAACCATTTTCAAATGGCCCCAAGGCTAGCTGAGAAGCAAGGACACCTTCCTGCTTAAGGAGAAAAATCCTACATGGTAGCAATAAGAATTAAAAGCTCTGAGAAGCCAGGGTCCCTGAGTCTCCAGGTACAACCATTCTTTTATGGGTGAAATAAATACATGCACCAGAGCCACACACAGCCACACCTGTGCACTCACAATGCACTATATTTGAGTATGGTGTATGCATATACACAATGCACTATATGTATGCATATACCATACTCAAATATAAACATACATACACACATTTACAAACATATGCAAGTCAAAGGCAACCAAGTATTAAAATATTTACCTGACTGCTTTTCAGAGAAACTAGTCTGAAATACTTTAATAATTTTTTTTAATGCCAAACGAAAATTTTTCCCTAGAAACTGAAGATCAGGGCATCTTCATCTTTTAACTAAGTGTTATTCATTTTCTGAATACATAATACAAGTACATGATTCAAAATTCAAGGAGAGAGATCCAAGATGGCTGATCACTAGCAGCTCGGGATTGCAGCTCTCACTGAAACAGCAGAGAACGAGAGGACGCCACACTTTCAGATCAATTTTTGTTGCTCACGCACCAGGAGATTACCAGCGGAGGAGCCCCACATGTCGCCAGCGCGACTCTTGAGGCCGGTGAGGCGGTTTTGCCACTGCCTTGGAGCGGCGGTTCTTGGTGCAGAGTTAGAAAAGCACCATCAATCTTAAAGCCGCTGTTTTGGCCGGCGCAGTGGGTTACTCAGATTCTAGCGCCAGGAATCAACAAGTTGGACGTCCATTCAGAAACCCAACTATAAAGACGGTAATTATAAAGACCACAGATGGATAAATTTATAACGAAGGGAAGAAACCAGCCCAAAAAGGCTGAGAATACCCAAAATCAGAATGCCTCTCCCTCTACAGGGGATCACAGTTCCTCATCAGCAACAGAACAAGGCCTGATGGAGAAAGACTGTGTTCCATTAGCAGAAGCTGACTTCAAAAAGTGGATGATAAGAAACTTCTGGGAATTAAAAGAACTTGTTCTAACCCAA
>NW_016107507.1:638407-642728 GCF_001604975.1 Cebus imitator
GAAAGAAAAAAAATTCAAAATTCAAGAGATAAAAAGAAATAACATTGAAAAGTCACCCTCCTATCTGTCTCCCAACAATGCACTTAACAAAAACAATCACTGTTATTGTTGCAGGTAGTTAAACAGGCATGAGCGAGGGCAGGAGAGGGCTACTGACCCACTTACTAGGAATGTAGTAGGCTGATGGTTCAGCAATTATCACATTGCCTCTCTCAAAGTGATAAATTGGCAGTCAGTGCCAAGGAGAGGCCATTTCTTGATGGTCCACACCTGGCGCATTAAACTGTTAACCGAATGCAAACGGCAGGGAGAAGAAACTTCCTAGGCACCTCCTTTAAGACACGAAATGGTGGAGTATAACCTTCTGGGGGCACTCCACCTGAAAAAGGAAGAAAGCCTCAGATGGGCATGCATACAACTTCCTAAACACACTGCGTGTGCTCACCTCTTAAGGGTAAGGAGGGCACTGCACATGCGGGCAGCCCACTCTAAGGGAAGAATAGTGGGAGAGGAGCCAGGCTACAAAGTCTGCAGATCAAGGTTAAACACTGCACTTGACCTCAGAGCCCCCTTGAGACTCTCCATGCTTCCTTTCCTGTTCTAAAGCCTTTTTAAATAAACTTCCACTCCTGCTCTGAAATGTCCTTTTATCTCTTTTTCTGCTTTATGCCCCTCAGTCAAATTCTCTCTTCTGAGGAGGTAAGAATGGAAGTTGCCGCAGATCCATACAGATTGAACACCAGTAACATGGATATCTTGCACTGGAAACATTATCAGTTTCTTCCTTGTCAGAAATGGCATTTTTAGATAAATAATCTGGAACACAAAATCCCTAGCAACCATTTCTCTGAGATTCTAAATACATCTTAAGAAGAAATAAAGCTCTTACTCTAGCATGATTGCCATTCAGAATTCCCTCATCCTATCCAACAAAGGGCATGCTCTCAAAAATGCAATCTTTATTTCTGTTTTTATTTTTAGCAACCATGCTTAATCTGTCACCAAGTCTTACCATTTGTCCTACTGCATAAGAGTTGTTAATTTTACCTTTATTCCTACAAGCATCACCTTAATCCAAATCTTTACCACTATTACCTTAACAATAGCAGTTTTTTGGATAGTTTTCAAGTTCCTCACTGAAATCCATCCAGCCAGATTTATCTTCTTAAAAACGCAGTTTTCAGCACTCCAACCCCCTTTTTAGTAAATTTTAATGGCTCTCTACTTACAGAGTATGTTGAATCTTCTGAGAATAGCATTTAATAAAATCCTTAGTAAATAAGTCTAAGCTATTATAAGTTGATCTATAAGGCATCAGTTCTCACCATTTCCCAATATAGCTGCCTCCCCTCCAATCAATTTTCTTTCCCTCCTTTTTATTTTAGACTTTTACTATTAAATATAACACAAACATAGAAAACCACACTCAGAGATATACAGCTAAATGAACTTAGCAGCACTACATAGATCAAGAGTCAGAACCATGTGAGCCACCACATAAGCCCTCATGTACTCCCTCCCAATGCCATTACCCTTCATGCCAACCAAGAGAAACCACTATTCTTTTACATTAATCACTTGCTTAATTTTTTTAATACTGAAGTATAAATACCTAAGTACTATGGTTTAATTTTTCCCATTTTTAATCTGTTGGTTCACTCATCATATCTTTTTTTATGGTAATTTATTGAATATATTGGCTCATATGTCCTATAGTTAACCACAGACTAAGTTTTGTTGAATGTATTCCCCTGATGTAGTTTAACAAGTTCCTCTATCTTCTGTATTACCTGTAAATTAGTAGTTGGATGTGGGCAGGTTCATCAGATTGAGGTTTAGCATTTTTGGCAAGATTAAACATTAGAGGGTGGTATATTTTAAGAGATATATGATTTTCTTTCCTTTTATATCAGCCACTGACATTCAATGTCAAAATCCATTGAAACATAAGTGACTGCAAAATAGTAATACTCCAATTCTGTCATTTTATCTTTATTTGCGAGCATATGAAATCTCTCTATAAAAATAAAGTTAACCTCTATTTGTTTACCTAGGAGTATTAATACAGAAAACTAAAAATAAATAATTGATCTTTTCCTTATCAGTTTTCAAAATGAAGAAATCATTTCCTAATATTCACCAATGATGAACAATTAGTTGGTAGGGGTACAGGAGGGTGTTCTGGGGTTTAGCTGTTTATATATGTATATATTATTATGAAATGGATTTAAACATAATAAGGGATGCCCAATCCATCGGCTCTTATCCTTATTGATGCTCAAATTGTTCCATTTTTGCCAGCAGAAGCCTCTAAGAGTGATTAACTATACCACTTTCCCTGAGACCATGAAGTTCCCCAAGATTTAGTACTTTCAGTAGTGAAACTAAAACAGCTGGTCACCCAGAGCCTCTTCTAGTCAGTTCCCGAGTTTCTTTGTCATGACCCTGCTAGTCACTGAGAGCCTCCTTGGTATCTGGTATAAAAATGTTCCAGGATCACCTTACACATTTCATGCCCCAGACCTGGAATCAAAGATTTCTCAAAGAAGCCTTGGTTTCTTTTAGTAGAAAATAATTTTTTTTTTTTTTTTTTTTGGAGACAGAGTTTTGCTCTTGTAGCCCAGGATGGAGTGCAATGGCACAACCCTGGCTCAATGCAACCTCTGCCTTCAGGTTTCAAGCGATTCTCCTGCCTCAGCCTCCAGAGTAGCTGGGATTACATGTGTCCGCCACCACGCCCAGCTAAGTTTTGTATTTTTAGTAGAGATGGGTGTCACCATGTCGCCTAGGCTGGTCTCAAACTCCTGACCTCAGGTGATCCACCCACCTTGGCTTCCCAAAGTGCTGGGATTCCAGGCATGGGCCACCACATCTCGCCAGAAAACAGCATTTCAAGACCACATTCATGGAACTAGGTTTGTTCATTTCTAGGACTTTTCCACAGATATAGATAGGAAATGTCAGCATTAAAATATCACATAAATATTCATTTGATTTATTCCACAATACATACAAAGCATTCTTAGATTAACATATATATACATATGTACAAATATATATGCACACACCAATATAAGGTATATACTATTTTTAAATAACATTAAAATATCTCACAAGTTCATACTGATACTTCCAATTAAAAATCAGAAGTAGAGGATTTAGCCTTCTTACATCTACATAAATTATATAATTTCTTCCACATTGAGACTCCTAGCTGTCAAGGACACAGGAGATAACAAAATTAGAAAAATGTATAAGTATTCATTTGCTTTGCTGCACAATACACAGAAAATACCTGATCAACAAAACCAACACTACAATCCAAAGTAGGATGGCAAAAAATAGTTTTTAAAATTTTTTGCATATGGTCTTCCCACTTTTTTTACAGCTGAATTATATTTCTTTGCCAAAACATACAGTCATTACATACTGTTCTTTATAACCCCACTTAATCCTAGTTTTCGTGCTTAACATTAGTCTCACAGTGATTTTTTTTCTAGTCACTTTGATTAACTGAAGTGCATTATCTATTATCTATTATCCTAAGAAAAAGTTCATGGGAGCAATATTGCCTGCATTCTTGCATGTTGATGGCAGTCTCTATATTTGAAAATCAGTTTGGCTGGTATATCAATTATCTGCTGCAGCATAAGTAACCAACCCCAAACTTTGCAGCTAAAAATGACTTGTTTTACACTCTGTGGGTCAGGAATTCAGGAAGGGTTCAACTGCTCCACGTGGTACCACCTGGGATCACTCACTGCTGCATTCAGCTAACTAGGCTGGTCTGGACAATACAAAAGGAGCTTCACTCACATGTCTAATGACTCAGGGCTTCTCTACGTGTCAACCTCATAGGGTTAGGTTGAGCTCCCTCACAGCATGGTGGCTTTCCCACAGAAGAAATAAAAGCTGCTGAGCCCCCTAAAAACTAGAGCCCAAATTAGCCCAGCATCATTTTCACCAGCATGGGTTTGTTTGGATTTTGGTTTTGCTATCCTAGATGCTCTTTATGTCTTTACAATGTTTGAGGAGAAGGACATTTTATGCTTGCTGTTGCCATGCATCCTCTTCCTCTTTCATTCTACTTGTCCAGTGGGAAAAAAGGCAGTAAAATAAGTTTCCATTCCATATAAAAATGTAGGTAAAATTATTTGATATACAACTAAAAACAAAAATGAATCCTACAATATTCCATGATGAAAAACATGTATATATAAGACATATATGTTTTTTTTAAAAAAAGAAAGCTTTATGGATAATTTCCTCCTTCATTCCAAATTTTCTCAAACTTCCATACTTATGCAATTTTGGCATTAAG
>NW_016107507.1:643488-650617 GCF_001604975.1 Cebus imitator
AAAAAAAAAAAAAAAAAAAAAAAAAAAAAAAAAAAACCATAAAGTTTCTTAGATAATTTGAAAGTTTAAATATATATATATATATCCTACGTAAAAGACAGTAAGCTTTTCAAGCAACTGTTCTGAAAAAACTGAGGTTCGTAAGCAAACAATATTTCTAAAATGAACTAATATAGAGATGATCCTCAAGTTGATAATTAAATTCAACTGATGTATTCATGTCCATAAATGAAGCCAGAAGCTTCCACTTGGGAAAAAAGTTTTTGCTTTCTTAGACCATGCACACTTAAATTAATTAAAAACTCAAATAATAAAGATTAAAGTTTCTCCAATGTGTAGAAAAAAAAAAAAAAGGCTACACAAAGTACACAGAATATCAATGGTTAAGATATAAACAAAGTTCCAAAAAGTCCTTAGACTTTAAAACATTTTGAAAGGCAGCAAGGTTCTAAGACAAACCTCTAAGCTAAGAATGATTATAAGTCAATCAAGGAAAAATTAAATATTTGAAATAAAGATTCCAAAATGTAACAATGCACATTTTCTCTGCTTTCCTTTCTGTCTCCCTTTGTAATTATTTGGTTAAACTTATTCAACTAAGCTGTCTCTATGGTGTAATTTTTTTTATTACAATAAAGGAGTCTAGAAAATGAAGTCTAATGTTTAATAACAGTGAAAATAAAGTGTCCATCATAAACATGAACAATCCTGACCTCTTATGCTTGCAACACCATAAAAATATTAAACATTAAATAGAAGAAACTATCACAGGTTCATAGAATCAAAACATTTTAGAGCTGGAAAAGAACACAGATCTAGTCCAAAGTTTCATTGTAAAAAAGTTTACTTAAGTTGTTCACCATCATACAGCTAGTTAAGAATAATGACAAAAAGCAGTCAAGCCTCTTAACTTCTAGTCCAGGGTTCTTTAGATTATATAACGCTTCATCTGTCCTTTATGAACCCGGTTTTGTTTTTGCTTTCTTTACCTACAGAAAGCTTCTGAAAAATACGAACTACGTGTGTGTGTGTGTGTGTGTGTGTGTGTGTGTGTGTGTGTGTGTGTGTACATAGTTTTGTATATATAACATATTCCACGTTATCAAAAGTAAACAATCCTAAATTTAGAAAAAGAAATCCTATTTCACAGCCTTAATTCTACTGTATGCTGGCTACAGAAATTTCAATAAGTAACTTTCAGAACCTCAGTTTACTCACCCTAAATAAAATAAAATAACTTTTAAACATAATTATCACAAACATGGAATGATATACAACACACTGAAAATATTTCACCTTGTAAAGTCCTGCATAAACATGAATTTTTTTATCATTAATACCTAACCAGGTGGCAAAAAATAAGTAATATTTTTTGAAATTACTGTTGAAACATTGAACAAGGGAGAAAAAAGAAATGTATGTTTCTGGAATGTTTAACATCTGCAGTTTGAGGCAAATAACTGAAATTTAAATTTAAATTTAGCAAATTAAACTTTAATCTGTTACCTAAATTTAAACAGTGAGCTATTATCAAAATAACAATGTATAATGCACATAAAGACTATAACAGTCCTGAATATTTCTGCTAATAAAAACATTGCTGTGTCATTATAAATAAAAATACTTTAAAGCTTACTAAACTCAAAGTTGAGTTCCATTCTTTGTCCAAAATATCAGAATATTTTATAAAATTTGATCTTATTGGGGAAGTTTATAAATATATAATTGTTTTTCTTATTTAACAATACACTATCCTTAAATGTTTATTCATTCTTTCAGTAAGAAAAACAATTCCACTGAACTGAATGCTATGTCTTTCAGTGCCAAATGAGAAAGTTATCCAAAAAAGAACAGTAAAACATCAATATTTAAATCCCAATTTAACCGTGAAGAATACTGTTTTACTATATATTTTAACATAAACATAAAACACTATTGCAGTCAGCCCAAATTGCACCACTGCAGTCCAGCATGGGTGACACAGCGAGACCTTGTTTCAGGAGAAAAAAATTAAAAAAAAAAAAAAAAAAAAAAAAAAAAAAAAAAAAAAAAAAAACAGTAGCTCCCTGGAGAGAACTGTTACAATGCTCTGAGCACTTACAGTACCCACAACCTTCTTCAGGAAAGTAGACTGAGTAGGTCCTAATGGATTCAGTCACCATATTTCAGGTCATACGACCTTTTGTAATCTTCCTCACAACTGATAGTATCAGGGAAACAATTTTAGTTTGAAGGAAGACATCCATCTCCCATTGAAAGGAAGACATACAAGGTCTGTTGCCCATTGCCAATGGCATTGCTTAGCACAAGAAGTACCCCAAACTGCTACTGACTACTAGAACAGTAACAGAGAAGCAAAGATTCAGGGAGTAAGTCATAGGAAGGGCTCATTGTTCGGTTGCTATTGTAGGCTGAACAATGTTCTACTGCTCCATAAAATCTGTTTAGCTGTTAAGACACTTCTGTGCATCCTCATTGCCCCATGTACTCTTAACTGGTTATCCCTAAAATAACCTGAAATGTCTCTCTCCCCACCATTTGAAAAAAAAAAAAAAAACTAGGTCAGAGGAGGCGCGGGGAGAGTAGGGTGCTGTGGTGTGAGCTAGAGGGTGAAGCCGGCAGTGCAGGAGGATGGGCGAGCAGTCTGAATGCCAGAATGGATAACCGTTTTGCTACAGCGTTTGTTATTGCTTGTGTGCTTAGCCTCATTTCCACCATCTACATGGCAGCCTCCATTGGCACAGACTTCTGGTATGAATATCGAAGTCCAGTTCAAGAAAATTCCAGTGATTTGAATAAAAGCATCTGGGATGAATTCGTTAGTGATGAGGCAGATGAAAAGACTTACAATGATGCACTTTTTCGATACAATGGCACAGTGGGATTGTGGAGACGGTATATCACCATATCCAAAAACATGCATTGGTATAGCCCACCAGAAAGGACAGAGTCATTTGATGTGGTCACAAAATGTGTGTTTCATTCACACTGACGGAGCAGTTCATGGAGAAATTTGTTGATCCCAGAAACCACAATAGCGGGATTGATCTACTTAGGACCTATCTGTGGCGTTGCCAGTTCCTTCTGCCTTTTGTGAGTTTAGGTTTGATGTGCTTCGGGGCTTTGATTGGACTTTGTGCTTGCATTTGCCGAAGCTTATATCCCACCATTGCCACGGGCATTCTCCATCTCCTTGCAGGTCTGTGTACACTGGGCTCAGTAAGTTGTTACGTTGCTGGAATTGAACTACTCCACCAGAAACTAGAGCTCCCTGACAATGTATCGGGTGAATTTGGATGGTCCTTCTGCCTGGCTTGTGTCTCAGCTCCCTTACAGCTCATGGCTTCTGCTCTCTTCATCTGGGCTGCTCACACCAACTGGAAAGAGTACACATTAATGAAGGCATATCGTGTGGCCTGAGCAAGAAACCGCCTGCTTTACAATTGCCATTTTATTTTTTTTAAATACTTTCCTCACCTCCTTCTCAGTTGTTTTTAATTTTTATTTTATTTGTGGATATACCATTTTATTATGAAAATCTATTTTATTTGTACTCATACACCACTAAATACACACTTAATACCACTAAAATTTATGTGGTTTACTTTAAGTGATGCCATCTTTCAAATAAACTAATATAGGTCTAGACAGAAAGAAACGGATAGAGACTTGACACATATTTATGAAAGAGAATTGGCAGAGGAATTTGACCCAAACAAGTTCTGCTAATGTCTGTTAGTTACTTTAGTTTTACAGAAAAGTCTATCTATTCAACTGAAAACTGTCTAATAATTTCTCTGGGAAACCTCTCATCATTGTCCAAACTTCATGTTCACTTTGCTGTTGTAGATAGCCAGTCAGCCAGCAGTATTAGTGCTACTTTCAAAGACTTAAGCATTATAAAATTGGGAAATTATCTAATATCATTTTCCCTAAGCATTGGCACATAGCTTCATCTGAGGTGAGATATGGCAGCTGTTTATATCTGCACTGGTGTCTGTCTACAAAAAGTGAAAAATACAATGTTTACTCGAAATTTTCACTTTGTAACTGCAAGAATTCCAATTCAGCCAGACAAGGATTAAGATTATTATTTTTAACTCTCCATAAAATTTTTAGTACCACCAAATCATTTGGGATGTTTTTCCTTTCCTCTTCACATACCAGGGTTATTAAAAGTGTGCTTTCTTTTTAACTTATATTACAGTTACAAGTAACATTCCCCAACTGCTATTTAGTTACTCTAGCCCAGTACCATAAAGAACGGTTCACCATAATGACCCTCCAGAGCTGGGAAACCTACCACAAGATCTAAAGTTTGGCTGTCCATCAACCTCCAACTATGGTCTTTATTTCTTGTGGTAATATGATGTGCCTTTCCTTGCCTAAATCCCTTCCTGGTGTGTATCAATTTTATTTAATGTGTTCTAATTCAGTCATTTTTATAAGTATGTCTATAAACATTGAACTTTAAAAAAATCTTATTTATTTATTCCACTACTGTAGCAATTGACAGATTTTAAAAAAAAGTAACCTCATAATTTCTTACCATAACCTAAATGTCTTTTTTTAAAAAATAAAATTGAAAATGAAAAGGACTCAATGAATTGTATGTAGAGTGTTTGAATTGATTTGAATCTCAACACTTTAGGATAAAGAAGTGGCGGGGAATCTCTGTGGCTATCTGTGGAAAGTGAATCTTGCTGTACAGGGCTGTCTTTATGTCCTGTGTTTGGGTCTCTTGTTTTATCTTATGGAAAAGGGGAACTCCTTCCCCCTATTAGAAATAAAATCTTTCTTTTATTTTTCAGAATTTTAAACCAGGTACCCAAAAGTAGTTTTGTGATGTCTACATGTCATACTTAATGTGGCTAGTTTTCTGTGAAGTCATTTAGTGGCTGTGGATGTTTGTGTTCTATATTAAACAATCAAGTCAGCTTCTGACTTAGAACAAAGCCAGCATGACTCTATAGCCAATTATTGCCCGTGAAATGGCTGGTTAACTCAGGCTTCTATCTAATCTTAATTCTTAAAGATTCATTACTCTTCAGCCCCTTCTGTGGAAGATGGAAAAGAGAAAAGCTAAGTGAACAAACAAAACACCTTTGGGAATA
The DNA here is from genome assembly GCF_001604975.1 of Cebus imitator. Lineage (NCBI taxonomy): Eukaryota > Metazoa > Chordata > Mammalia > Primates > Cebidae > Cebus > Cebus imitator. The sequence continues at coordinate 648,603 of NW_016107507.1, forward strand.
GGATATGGAAATTTTTGGGAGCATGACATTTTTGTATCGGTCAGTTATTTTAAACAATGTCTCTGCCTCTTACTACCCCAGAGTTACATGGGAAGCTATCACCATAACCTCTGCTGCTATGTGTTGTAGTTGGTATTTTTAGCGTGTTGCAGGGTAGCTGAGGTCATCTTTCCTGCAAAGACTCTTCTTTGGAATATATAGTGCTATATTGTTTCATTTAATGGGAAACGGATTCTCATCAGGTTGAACCATATGAAACTGATATATTCAACCGTTTTTTATCAACCTAATACATAAAATCAGTGGCAAGGCAAATCCTATTAATCTCTTTTCATTTAATCTTTGAAAGCAACCTCCAAAGTAAAAAAATTTAAGATTTTTCAGAATGAATTTTATGGCAATTTAAGAAGTGTGTTTAAAGACCTTTTTAATTTTATAGCTCCTAACTAAATTATGTGGGTAAATATCTTCTATGATTTCTAGCAAAAGACTCTTTTCAAAATTTATTAAGTATAGCCATAAAACACCAGAATTTGGTACAATAAAAAAAGGAATTCTGGAATAATTTACTTGTTCAGATAACACTAAGTATGCCTTTTGTCTGTACCATATTACGCTAGAGTTTCAAATTCATAATCTAATGGCAGTGTGTTAAAATTTCACCTGCTGTAGTGGGGGGTGTGTTTGTTTGTGCATATATGCAGATGTTCATTAAGGGAGAGGATAGGGTTGACAATTACTCCTGGGTGAATTCATTTAGTCGTATGATAGAGAAGAATGAGATGACCACAAAACATCACTTTAGTTTGTTTTTCCATTCCAGAAACATCACCAAATTGCAGACTAGCATGGTTAAAACCTATAGATCCTGTCATGTTCAATTGACTAAAATATATAATCAGGGCATTTTAATACTTAGCCTTCATATAAACTTTTACTAAAAGTGAAAACAACCTGTTAACCTAATTTTGCTGATTGCAAAACTTTCTTTTTCTTTTTTTTTTGTTTGAGATGGAGTCTCACTCTGTCACCCAGGCTGGAGTGCAGTGGCCCAGTCTCTGCTCGTTGCAACCTCCACCTCCCAGTTTCAAGCAATTCTACCTGAGCCTACAGAGTAGCTGGGATTACAGGCGTGCGCCACCATGCCCAGCTAGTTTCTGTATTTTTAGTAGAGATGGGATTTTACCATGTTGACCAGGCTGGTCTCGAACTCCTGACCTCAAGTGACCCACCCACCTTGGCCTCCCAAAGTGCTGGGAATTACAGGCATGAACCACTGGACCTGCCTGATTGCAAAACTTCCTGAAATTCTCTAGCAGCTAAAAGAGCAGTTAATGGGTGCTGCTCTGAGGATGCAAATTGTCATTTCACAAGCTTGATGCAGCCATGTCCTGGCACAGATGGGTGGAGTCTTTTGTCCTCTTTTTAGCACTCTTCTCAAAGGGAATAATGATTCATACCTTGAAAGGCGAGGAAAAAACAAACACATCTCAATTATTTTTCTGTTGCTCATCAGGTGTTTTTATACTCCCATCATAATAAGACATTTTTCGCTGGGATCAAATTACAGATATATGCCATCATCTCGCAAATTCATGATGTGAAAATCCTCAGTTGTAAAAGAGTAACAGAATTATTATTTGCCCTCCAGAAGAAGTTGCCATAGAGACATTACATCCTCTTCAGTGCCAGAATTTCTGTTACTAGCATTACATGTATGCAAATAGACATTATTTGACATATAAACCTTTACATACTTTCAGCAAACTTTTTTTTTCCCATTTATCTTATTGCATTTTAGATTTTGGGGTACATGTGAAGAACATGCAAGATTGTTGCATAGGTACACACGTGGCAGTGTGATTTGCTGCCTTCCTCCCCATCACCTACATCTGGCATCTCCCCCCTTGCTCTCTCTCCCCAACTCCCCACCCCCCACTGTCCCTCCCCTATTTCCCCCCAACTAACCCCAGTGTGTAGTGCTCCCCTCCCTGTGTCCATGTGTTCTCATTGTT
>NW_016107507.1:650629-653199 GCF_001604975.1 Cebus imitator
AGGAACACCTCCTGTCTGCAGTCCCCAGAGATACCAACACAGAAGGGGGTGATTTCTGCATTTCCAACTGAGGTTCCCAGTTGATCTCACTGGAACTAGTTAGACAGTGGGTGCAGCCCATGGAGGGCGAGCAGGAGGGTGTGACGTTGCCCAACCCGTGAAGTGCAAGGGGTTGGGAACTCCCTCCTCTAGCCAAGGGAAGTCATGACGGACCATGCCTTGACGGACGGTGCACTCTGGCCCAAATACTATGCTTTTCCCAGGGTCTTTGCAACCCCCAAACCAGGAGATTCCCTCAGATGCCTATACCCTGGATTTCAAGCACAAAGCTGCATGGCCATTTGGGCTGACACCGAGCTAGCTGCAGTTTTGTTTTTTTTTTCATACCCCAGGGGTGCCTGGAACACAGTTGGTCAGAACCGTTCACTGCCCTGGAAAGGGGGCTGAAACCAGGGAGCCAAGTGGTCTTGCTCAGCGGAACCCACCCCCAAGGAGCCCAGCAAGCTAAGATCCACTGACTTGAAATTCTCGCTGCCAGCACAGCAGTCTGAAGTCCACCTGGGACACTCAAGCTTGATGTGGGGAGGGGCATCCACCATTACTGTGGCTTGAGTAGGTGGTTTTCCCCTCACAGTGTAAAGAAAACCTCCAGGAAGTTCAGACTGGGTAGAGCCCACCACAGCACCAGAAAGCCTCTGTAGCCAGACTCTCTCCAGATTCCTCCTCTCTAGGCAGGACATCTCTGAAAGAAAGACAGCAGCAGCAGTTGGGGCTTATAGATAAAACTCCCATCTCCCTGAGACAGAGCACCTGGGGGAAGCGGCAGCTGTAGGCGCAACTACAGCAGACCTAAATGTTTCTGCCTGCTGGCTCTGAAGACAATCTCCCAGCATAGCACTTGAGCTCTAAGGCTCAGACTGCCTCCTCAAGTGGCTCCCTGAACCCCATGCCTCCTGATGAGAAAACACCTCCCAGCAGTGGTCGACAGACACATCATGGAGGAGAGCTCCAGCTGGAATCAGGCGGGTGTCCCTCTGAGACAAACCTTCCAGAGAAAAATATCAGGCAGCAAAATTCGCTGTTCTGCAGCCTCTGCTGGTGATACCTTGGCAAACAAGGTCTGGAGTGGACCCCCAGCAAACTCCAGCACACCGGCAGAAGGGGGGCCTGACTGTTAGAAGGAAAACTAACAAACAGAAAGCAATAGCATCAACATCAACAAAGAAGATGACCACACAAAAACTCCATCCAAAGGTCACCAACAGCAAAGACCAAAGGTAGATAAATCCAAAAACTGAGGAACAACCAGCACAAAAAGGCTGAAAATTCCAAAAACCAGAATGCCTCTTCTCCTCCAAAGGATCACAACTCCTCGTGAGCAAAGGAACAACACTGGATAAAGAATGAGTTTAATGAATTGACAGAAGCAGGATTCAGAAGTTAGGTAATAACAAACTCCTCTGAGCTAAAGCAGCATGTTCTAACCTAATGCAAAGAAGAACCTCGAAAAAAAGATTAGACGAATTACTAACTAGAATAACCAGTTTAGAGAAGAATGTAAATGACCTGATGGAGCTGAAAAACACAGCACAAGAACTTCATGAAGCATACACAAGTATCAATAGCTAAATTGATAAAGTGGAAGAAAGGATATCAGAGAATAAAGATCAAACTAATGAAATAAAACATGAAAACAAGACTAGAGAAAAGAGAATGAAAAGGAACAAACAAAGCCTCCGAGAAATACTGGACTTTCTGAAAAGACCAGTATGTTTGACTGGTGTACCTGAAAGTGATGGGGAGAACAGAACCAAGTAGGAAAACACACTTCAGAATATTATCCAGAACTTCCCTAAGCTAGCAAGACAGGTCAACATTCAAATTCAGGAAACACAGAGAGCACCACAAAGATATCCCTCAAGAAGAGCAACCCCAAGACATATAATCATCAGATTCACCAAGATTGAAATGGAGGAAAAAATGTTAAGGGCAGCCAGAAAGAAAGGTTGGGTTACTCACAAACAGAAGCCCATCAGACTCACAGCACAATTCCTGGCAGAAACCCTACAAGCCAGAAGAGAGTAGGGGCCAAAATTCAACATTCTTAAAGAATTTTCAGCCCAGAATTTCATACCCAGCCAAACGAAGCTTCATAAGTGAAGGAGAAATAAAATCCTTTACTGACAAGCAAACACTGAGGGATTTTTGTCACCACCAGGACTGTCTTATGAGAGCTCCCGAAGGAAGCACTCAATATGAAAAGGAAAAACCAGTACCATTCACTGCAAAAACATATCAAATTGTAAAGACCATCAACACTATGAAGAATCTGCATCAACTAATGGGCAAAACAGCTAGCATCATAATGATAGGATCAAATTCAAATACAATATTAACATCAAATGTAAGTGGGCTAAATGCCCCAGTTAAAAGGCAAAGAATGACAAATTGGATAAAGAGTCAAGACCCATTGGTGTGCTGTATTCAGGAGACCCAACTCATGTGCAAAGACACATAGGCTCAAAATAAAGGAATGGGAGATTTACCAAGGAAATGGGAAGCAAAAAAAA
>NW_016107507.1:653998-725969 GCF_001604975.1 Cebus imitator
GAAGGAGATAAAGACATGAAAAAAACGTCAAAAAAAAAAAAAAATCAATGAATTCAGGAGCTGGTTTTTTGAAATGATTAACAAAACAGAGTGCTAGCCAGACTAAGAAAGAAGAAAAGAGAGAAGAATCACAACAAAAAATGATAAAGGGCAGATCACCACCAATCCCACAAGAATACAAACAACCATGAGAGAATACTATAAACACCTCTATGCAAATAAACTAGAAAATCTAAAAGAAATGGATAAATTCCTGGACACATACACCCTCCCAAGACTAAGTCAGAAAGAAGTCGAATCCCTGAATAGACCAATAACAAGAGCTGAAGTTAAGGCAGTAATTAATAGCCTACCAACCAAAAAAGTCCAGGATCAGACAGATTCACAACCGAATTCTACCAAAGGTACAAAGAGGAACTGGTACCATTCCTTCTGAAACTTTTCCAAACTACAGAAAAAAAGAGACTCCTCCCCAATTCATTTTATGAGGTAATCTGATACCAAAACCTAAGAGACACAAGAGAAAAGGAAAATTTCAGACCAATATCCCTGATGAACATCAACACAAAAATCCTCAATCAAATACTGGCAAACAGTATCCAGCAGCACATTGAAAAGTTTATCTGACACGATCAAGTCAGCATCATCCCTGCAATGCAATGTTGGTTCAATATACGCATATCAATAAATACAATCCATCACATAAACAGAACCAATGACAAAAACCACACGATTATCTCAACAGATACATAAACGGTCTTCCATAAAATTCAACATCCCTTCATGCTAAAAACACTCAACAAACTAGGTACTGATGGAACGTATCTCAAAATAATAAGAGCTATTTATGATAAACCCCCAGCCAATATCAAACTGAACAGGCAAAAAGCTGGAAACATTCCCTTTGAAAACCAGTACAAGACAAAGATGCCCTCTCTCACCACTCCTATTCAACATAGTATTTCAAGTTCTGGCCAGGGCAATAAGGAAAGAGAAAGAAATAAAGGATATTCAGATAGGAAGAAGGGAAGTGAAGTTGTCTCTGTTTGCAGATGACATGATTGTATATTTAGAAAACCCCATGTCTCAGCCCAAAAACTCCTTAAGCTGATAAGGAACTTCAGCAAAGTTGCAAGATACAAATCAATGTGCAAAAATCACAAGCATTCCTACATACCAATAACAGACAAACAGAGAGCCAAAACATGAACAAACTCCTATTCACAATTGCTACAAAGAGAATAAAATACCTAGGAATGCCACTTACAAGAGATGTGAAGGACTTCTTCAAGGACAACTACAAACTCACTGCTCGAGGAAATTAGAGAGGACACAAACAAAGGAAAAACATTCCATGCTCATACATAGGAAGAATCAATGTCATGAAAATGGCCATAGTGCCCAAAGTAATTTACAGACTCAATGCTATTCCAATCAAGCTACCATTGACTTTCTTCACAGAATTAGAAAAAAAAACTACTTTAAATTTCATATGAAACCAAAAAAAGAACCCATATAGCCAAGACACTTCTAAGCAAAATGAATAAAGCTGGAAGCATCATGCTACGTTACATCAAAGTATACTACAACGCTACAGTAACCAAAACAGCATGGTACTGGTACCAAAACAGAGATATAGATCAATGGAACAGAAAAGAGGCCTTAGAAATGCCACCACACATCTACAACCATCAGATCTTTGACAAACCTAACAAAAACAAACAATGGGGAAAGGATTCCCTATTTAATAAATGCTGTTGGGAAAACATTCAGTTTCCCTGAATGTTCCCTATTTAATAAATGCTGTTGGGAAAACTGAAACTGAACCCCTTCCTTACACCTTACACTAGAATTAACTCCAGATGGATTAAAGATTTAAATATAAGACCTAAAACCATAAAAACCCTAGAAGAAAACCTAGGCCATACATTTAGGACATAGGCATGGGTAAACACTTCATGACTAAAACACCAAAAGCAATGGCAACAAAAGCCAAAATTGACAAATGGGATCTAATTAAACTAAACAGCTTCTGCACAGCAAAAAAAAAAACTATAATCAGAGTGAACAAGCAACCTACAGAAAGAGAAAAAATGTTTGCAATCTATCCATCTGACAAAGGGCTAATACCCAGAATGTACAAGGAACTTAAAAAAATTTACAAGGAAAAAAAACCCCATCAAAAAGTGGGCAAAGGATATGAACACTTTTCAAAAGAAGACATTTATGTGGTCAAAAAACATGAAAAAAACCTCATTATCCCTAATCATTAGAGAAATGCAAATCAAAACCACAATGAGATACCATCTCATAACAGTTAGAATGGCTATCATTTAAAAAGTCAGGAGACAACAGATGCTGGAGAGGATGTGGAGAAATAGGAACGCTTTTACACTGTTGGTGGGAATGTAAATTAGTTCAACCATTGTGATAGACAGTGTGGTAATTCCTCAAGGATCTAGAACGAGAAATACCATTTGACCCAGCAATCCCATTACTAGGTATATACCCAAAGGATTATAAATCGTTCTAATATAAAGACACATGCACACATATGTTTATTGCAGCACTATTCCCAATAGCAAATACTTCAAACCAACTCAAACGCCCATTTGGATAAAGAAAATGTGGCACATATACACCATCAAATACTATACAGCTGTAAAAAGAATGAGTTCATATCCTTTGCAGGGACATGAATGAAGCTGGATACCATCATTCTCAGCAAACTAACATAGGAATAGAAAACCAAACACTGCATGTTCTCACTCATAGTAGGAGCTGACCAATGAGAACAATATGGGCACAGGAAGGGGAACATCACACACCGGGGCCTGTCAGTGGGTGGGGAGCAAGGGGAGGGATAGCATTAGGAGAAATACCTAAGGTAGATGACGGATTGGTGGGTGCAGCAAACCACCATGGCACATGTATACCTATGTAACAAACCTGCATGTTCTGCACATGTATCCCAGAACCTAAAGTATAATAAAAAAGAAAGAAAAAAACAGAGCAAAGGATTATGTGAATAGACATTTCTCCAAAAAAGATATATAAATGGCCAAAAGGCACCATAGAAGATACTCAATATCATTAGTCATTAGGAAAATGCAAATCAAAATGACAATCAGATACCACTCTATACCCAATAATGATACAGAAGACAGAAATTATTTAGGAAGATAGTAAGGACAACAGATTTCTTGGCAGAATTTCCCTTTTAACAAAAAGCAGCCCCAAAATCATTTCTTTTCTAACAAAGAACAGCCTGAAAACTCAAGCTGCAGACATAGATAAGCAAGCTGGAAATTGCACAGGTGAATGCCAGCAGCTGTGCCAACAAAAAACGGCTACCCGGAAGCCAAGTATGTTCAACATGGAGGCTCCATCTTCTCTTTTGTCACCACGTGTACCGTAAAGGAGGAGACAACATGGCACCAGCCAGGTAGATAATCTTCATAATAAAAGATTAGAGTGGGGCGGCCAGCTTTTTCATATGCTATGCAAACAGCAAACCTAGTCCCACCAATCTTTTATGTACTATGTAAGTTAGACACCGCCTCCTCAAGCTTGTCTATAAAACCCACTGCATTTCATCATAGAAGCAGCAATCTGTTTCTCCAGGACCCTTCTCTCTGCAACAGAGAGAGCTCTTCTCTTTCTTTTGCCTATTAAACTTCCACTCTGAACCTATTTGTGCATCTGCATCTTAGTTTTCTGTAGCTGTGAGATAATCAATCTCAGGTATGTACCCAATACAATGATGCCCCTTCAATAAGATGGCAATATAAAAAAAAAATAGAGAAATTGGAATCTTCATACATTGTTGGTAACAATGGAAAACAGTTCAGCTGCCTTGGAAATAGTTTGGCATTCCTCAAAATGTTAAACACAGAATTAGTATATTACTTAGCATAATATGCTATCAGGCATATACCCAAGAGACTTGGAAAAAAAAAAAAAAGTCCACATAAATATTATTTATGCAAAGTTTGTTCACAGCAGTATATCTGAAATAGTTAAAAAGTAGAAACCACCTAAATATCCATCAACTGATGAAAGGATAAACAAACTGAATGGATACACAAAAATGTGATATGTTCATATAATGATGTATTATTTGACCATAAAAAGGAATGAAGTACCTAAGTCCTCATTAAACATCATCAACTGGTTCTTCTGACTTTAAAGTGAAAACAATGGACCAGGGGGCTCACACCTATAATCTCAGCACTTTGGGAGTCTGAGGCAGAAGGATCACTTGAGTTCAGAAGTCTGAAATCAGTCTGGGCAACATAGTGAGACCCTGTCTAAAAAAAAAAAAAAAAAAAAAGCTGGCCATGGTGGTGCATGCCTGTAGTCCCAGCTACTCAAGAGGCTACACTCCAGCCTAGATAACAAAGCAAACCCTGTCTCAAAAAACAACAAAGCAACATATAATAACACCTATTTTTTTCCTCCTCAGTGTTACAACAAAATGACATGTTATTCAAGGACCTGCAGTATGTTCTTCTACTTAAAATTGTAGTTTCCAAGAACCTACTAGTGACATTAAGAACTTACTGTACTGACATATGCTACAATATGGATGAAACTTGAAAACATTACATTAAGAAGCCAAATGCCACATAATAAATGATCCATTATATGAAATGTCCTGAATAGGGAAATCCAAAAAGCAAGACTGCAGATCAGTGGTGGCGAGCTTCGAGAACAGACATAGATATAGGGAGTAACTGCTAATGGGCACAGAGTTTCTTTTTTGAGTAATGAAAATATTCTGGCATTAGATGATATTATAGCAAAATTAGATAGAATATATTCACAAGACACATTCTTGTGAATATAGTAAAAACTCCTGAACTGTACATGTTAAAGTGATTATTTTATGGTACATAACTTATAACTCAATTTTTAATGAATGTGACTTCTAACAATGATGGAATAGGGTTCAACCTTTCCATTTTAAACAACTAGAAAATTGAACAAAATACACAAAATAATTTTAGGACAATGGGAACGAATAATTGGACAATAGCTGGATAACAGAAAACACAGAACTGTGATCTTTGAGAGAAACAAGAAAATGAGCTTAACAACTGGCTCAGATTAACACTGGGAGACAATTTTCAGGCCACAGCAAAGGGAAGGGAAAGAAAGGGAAACAGAGCATGACAGTCTCTCTGAAGTTGGGAAGCAGAGATTACACTTCAAGAAAGCCAAAAAAGCTAGTGTTTGTGGGCGGAGAATTGGAGAAAAAGAAGCTGCAAAAAAAGAGGTTGTGGAAATAAGCAGAAAAATAGCTTCAAGTCTTCAGAGTACCAATCTGTGCATGTGTGAGAGGAAGCACAGGAAAAGAAATACTGATAACAACTCACAGAGCTCACACATGTTCCCACCAACCACAGTAGAAAGACCTAATAGTAAACGAGGCTAAACTAGCCCCAGGCTAAAGGCTGTTTTGGACCTGTACTAAAACTCAATCTCAAAAAGATCAGTGGTGGCTCAACGCTGTAATCCCTCCATTTTGGGAGGCCAGGGTAGAAGCATCACTTGAGGCCAGGAGTTTGAGACCAGCCTAGGCAACACGGTGAGACTCCCATCCCTACAAAAAATAAAAATAAAAATAAATAGCTAGGCATGGTAGTGTGCTCCTGTAGACCCAGCTACCTGGGAGGCTGGGACAGGAGGATTGCCTGAGCCCAGCAGTTGGAGGTTATGGTGAGCCAAGACTGCCCCACTATTCTCCAGCCCAAGTGACAGACAGCATGGCCCTATCTCAAAAAAAAAAAAAAATTTTTTTCAATTATATTTTTTTCAAAAGATCAAACTGATTCCAAGCAACTTAAGTGTGAACCAGAAAAAAGTCCAACACTACTGAAATGAAATTTTAAATAATCTAGGAACCCTAAACATATAGCACACATTTCCAATAGCCAATAAAAAATTACCAGGAATGTAAAGAGCCAAAACACATAAGGCCCATAACAAGAAAAGTCAATCAACAAAAACAAACCTAGAAATAATTAAGAACTACATGTTAAAATATATTTTATAGGCTGGGCACAGTGGCTCACTCCTGTAATCCTAGCATTTTGGGAGCCTGAGGTGTGCAAATCACCTGAGGTCAGGAATTGGAGACTTGCCTGGCCAACATGGTGAAACCCCAACTCTACTCAAAAACAAATTTTAGCTAGGTGTGGTGGCACACACCTGTAATCCCAACTACTCAGGAGGTTTAAGCAGGAGAATCATCTGAACCCGGGAGGCAGACATTGCAGTGAGCCGACACTGTGCCACTGCACTCCAGCCTCGGCAACAGAGCGGGACTCCATCTCAAAAAAGAAAAAAAAAATTTATAAAAATGTATGCTTAAGAAGGTAAATGAACACATAAATGTTGGCCAGACACAGTGGCCTATGCTTATAATCCCAGTACTTTGGGAGGCTGACACAGGTGGGATGCTTCACCTCAGGAGTTCGAGACCAGCCTGGGCAACATGACAAAACCCGGTCTCTACAAAAAATACAAAACTTAGCTGGGTGTGGTGGTGTAGGCCTATAGTCTCAGCTACTCAGGAGGCAGAGGTAGGAGGGTAGCTTGGGCCTGGGAGGCGGAGATTGCAGTGAGTTGAGATCACACCACTGCACTCCAACCTGGGTGACAGAGTGAGATCCTGTCTCAAAAAATATATATATACACGTGTGTGTGTATGTATATGTATGTATATAAATGAAATTGAAATGTAAACGTCATAACAGAAACAGAAGATATAAAAAGACAAATGTAAATACTAGAGATGAAAATCACATTATGTAAAATTTTAAAACACACAGAATGGGATTAATAATAGATTAGACACTTGAAAAAAAAGATTAGCAAATTTATAAGCAAATCCAAGTAGATTATCTAAACATATGAGACAAAACAACACAGGTTTTTAAGGCAATATACAATACCTTCATAATTTTAAGGTAGAGAAAGTTCTCCTGTGAGAATTTTTCATAAAAGAGAACTAACCATAAAAGAAAACTTAGATAAATTTAACTTCTCTCCAACAACACATGAGAGAGAAGGAGAAACAAAAAGGTAGGCACAGGGATATCTGAAATACACATAATAGATGACTTACAAGGGGTTCAATCTCCTTAGTAATTACTCCTTCAAAAAACAACAAGATACCACCACACACCTAAAACGTTAGCAAATACTAACAAGTCTGACAACAGTGTTGGCAGGGACACAAACCAAAAGGAACTCTCATATACTGACAGCACATGTGGTATAACCATTTGGTAAAATATTTTGGCATTATCTCATAAAGTCGAAAATCAGAAACCCTACAGCCCAGAAATCTCATTCCCAGGATATAACTTACAGAAAAGGGAATTAGCATGAGAAAACATATATTTATTAAAAAACTTTCATAGCTGTATTATTCAACATGATCTCAATCTGGAAACAATCCAAAGTCCTTAAGCAGAATATTCATATAATGACATATTCTACAGCAATAAAAATGAAGCAAAACAACAAGCAAAGATGGGCATGGTGGCTCATACCTGTAATCCCAGCACTTTGGGAGGCTGAGGAAGGTGGATCACTTGAGGTCAGGAGTTCGAGACCAGCCTGGCCAACATGGTGAACCCTGTTTCTACTAAAAACACAACAACAAAAAAAAAAAATAGTCAAATGTGGTGGCAGGTACCTATAATCCCAGCTACTCAGGAGGCTAAGGCAGTAGAACCCGTGAACCAGGGAGGTGGAGGCTGCAGTGAGCCAAATTCGCTCCACTGCACTCCAACCTAGGTGGCAGAGCAAAACTCTGTCTCAAAACAAAAACAGAAATAAAAAAGCAAACATATGGATGAATCTGAAAAAGGATACTACTTTCAAAAAAAACAGGGTAGGAGAGCACAATTTTTAGTTACAAAAATCAATGTGATTAGTAAGGTGGCAGAGGAAGACTCTCCAGGACTCCAGCTTGCAGACACATTATTAATTTGAACCACTAACCATACATGAAAGTATCTTCACATAAGTTAAAGAAACCAGGTGAAACATTATAGCACCTGAAGATAGCACAGAAAAAAAGAGACACAATGAAGCGAGTCAGAAGGACAATGTCACATTATCTGTGTCCCCCAATACCAGGCAGCTAGCAAGGAGACAGATACTCACTGAATAAAGAAAAGAGAAAGAATTGAGCCTTGGACTTTGCCTCAGTCCCTGACACCAGGTGTGCCCCATTAAAATGATGCTGGGCAGGCTGCCACATCCCAATTTCAGGCCAGTACTTCCAGACTACATTACCTGGCCTAGTCCACTACCAGGCTGCCCCCAGTGACCCAAGGCCCCAGACCAACTGTCAGCTTCAGGCTCATCCCAACTCAGGCTCCACGTTGGCCCCTGCAGCTCTAGGCCCAACTCAGCACCAAGTAACCCAACATAGCTCGACTTTAGGGTAGCCCTAGTTAATATTAGCACACAGACTTCCAGTATCAGGCCAGCCCCTGAAGCATCATGCTCCAGACGAGCCCACATTGCCCCAAACACCAGGCCTGACCCAGCATCAGGTTGGCACCTGTGGCCTCAGACACCAGACCAGCACCCACAGACCCAGGCTCTAGGCCTGCCCTAGGAGTCTACATTCCAAGTTAGCCCCTGCAGCCCCACACTCCAGCAGACACAAAGTCCAGGCTCCTCTGGCAGACCCAGGGTCCAGACCCATTCCAGCTGAACCCAGCCTCCTCTGGCAAACTCAAGATCCAGGCTCATCCCAGCAGAACCTAGTGCCAGGCCAGCCCCCAAGCCCAAATGACTCATACCTGCCTCAGTGGTCCAGCCTCCAGGCAAGCCCTTGTGGACCCAGCCTCCAGGCCAGCACTCACTCACCCAGCCTCCATATAGACCCTCATGGCTCTAGGCACAAAGCAAGCACCCACAGACCCCAGCCTTCAGTGGACCCAGAGTCCAGGCTTACTTGAGCAAACCAAGGCTCCAGGACCACCCTTCCAAACCCAAACTCTAGGCTAACTCTGGTAAACCCAGGACCCAGGCCTGACTCAGAGGCTTCAGGCCCACCCCAGTGCCAAGCCACGCATTGTGGACTCAGGCTCCAGGCCCATCCCCATGGTCCCAGGTGCCAGGCCCATTCCAGCAACTGACTGCTGCAAATTCAAGTTCAAGGCCAGTCCCAGTGCCAGGTCAACTCCTGAGGAACCAGGCTTCAGACCAGCTCTTGTGGACTAGGGCCCTACTAGTCAATGGGTCTAACTCCACAGGGGGCCAGGTGGCACTGTGGACCCTGGATCTAAGTCTGGTCCAGCCAACTCATGACCCACATTTGCCCCAGTAAATATAGTCTGCAGACCAAACCTCATGGACCCTCCTGTGCACCTGCTGACCTAGGTACGACAGCCTGCCTGAAGACACCAGCAGTAAGCCTGCCCACAGACCACACCAGAAAGCTAGCCAAATCTCTGGTCAAGTTAGCTGGTATAGAACTTTCCCAGCCAGAGCCAGTCTGAAAAGAGTGGAATAAGTTCCTACTTCTTCAAATGTGCTGGCCCCAACACAAGGCGACAAGAATCACTATCAGGAAAACATATCACATTAAACCAACATTAAAAAAACCAACATTAAAAAAAACCAACATTAAAAAAAATTGAGGTTTATGAGTTGCCTGACAAATAACTCAAAATAATCATTTTTTTAAAACTCCATGAACTACAAGGAAATACAACTAGACAAGTATACAAAATCAGGAAAACAATAAACAAAATAGGAAGTTCAACAAAAAAACAGAAACCATAAAAGAAAGAACCAAACTGAATTATAGAGCTATAGAACACAATGACTGAACTAAAAAAATTCCAGAGAGCTTCAACAATAGACTCAACAAACAAAAGAATCAGTGAGCTTGAAAAGGGGTTACTTGAAATGATCCAGTCAGAGGAACAAAAAGAAAAAAGAAAAAGAGTGGGGCTGGGCGCGGTGGCTCACGCCTGTAATCCCAGCACTTTGGGAGGCCGAGGCGGGTGGATCACGAGGTCAAGAGATCGAGACCATCCTGGTCAACATGGTGAAACCCCATCTCTACTAAAAATACAAAAAAATCAGCTGGGCACGGTGGTGCGTGCCTGTAATCCTAGCTACTCAGGAGGCTGAGACAAGAGAATTGCCTGAACCCAGGAGGCGGAGGTTGCGGTGAACTGAGATTGCGCCATTGCACTCCAGCCTGGGTAATAAGAGCGAAACTCCGTCTCAAAAAAAAAAAAAAAAAAAGAGTGAAGAAAGCCTGTGAGAATTATGTAATACCATCAAATAAACCAACTCATATATTGTGAGTATCCCAGAAGGAGCAGAGAGAGAAGAAACTTTATTTTAAAAAATAGTAATCGCTTCTCGGCCTTTTGGCTAAGATCAAGTGTAAAAAATAGTAACAAAAACTCCCCAAATCTGTGGAAAGATAAAAAATATCCAGGTATAGGAAGCTCAAAGATCTCCAATCAGGTTCATGGCAAAGAAGACTACACTAAGATATATTACATCGAATTGTTAAAAATCAAAAACAGAAAGGATCTTGAAAGCAGCAAGAGAAAAGCATATCACATAAAAAGGAATTCCAAGATGGCTATGAACAGATTTCCCAGTATAAATCCTATAAGTCAGGAGAGACAGGGATGATCTATTCAAAGTGCTGAAAGAAAACTGCCGGCTACAGTGGCTCACATCTGTAATCCCAGCACTTGGGGATGCCAAGGTGAACAGATCACCTGAGGTCAGGAGTTCAAGACCAGCCTGGACAACATGGAAAATCGCCATCTACTAAAATAACAAAAATTAGTCAGGCATGGTGGCAGGTGCCTGTAATCCCAGCCACTCAGGAGGCTGAGGCAGGAGAATAGCCTGAACCTGGGAGGCGGGGGTTGCAGTGAGAAGAGATCAGGCCACTGCACTCTAGCCTGGGTGACAGAGTAAGATTCCATCTCAAGAAAGAAAGAAAGAAAGAAAACAAATCAATACTGAAACAACAGACTTTAATTACACTCTAGACCAAATAAACCGAAATATAGAACATTCCACCCAATAGCGGCAGAATACATACTCTTTCAAATGCACATGGAACTTTTTTCAGGATAGACCATATGTTAGACCACAAAATAAGATTTAATAAACTTAAGAAGACTGAGATCATATCAAATATCTTTTCCAACCACAATGGTATTAAACTAGAAATCAATAACAGGATGGATTTCGAAAAATCCACCAAAAAATTCTCAAAAAAATAAACCATGCTCATGAGCAACCAATGGACAAAAAAGAAATTAGAAATTTTAAAATATCTTGAGACAAATGAAAAGACATACAACATACCAAAAGTTATGGGATGCGGCAAAAGCAGTTCAAAGAAGAAAGTTTACAGCAATAAATGTCTACATCAAAAAAGATTTCAAATAAATAACCTAACATTAAACCTCAAGAACTAGAAAAAAAACAAAGCCCGAAGTTAGTAGAAGGAAGAAAATGATAAAGATCAGGGCAGAAATAAATTAAATATAGACTAGGAAAACAATAAAGATTAATAAAACTAAGAGTTGTGTGTTTTTGGTTTGTTTTTTGGTTTTTGGTATTTTCTTTGAGACAAGGTCCCACTCTGTTGCCCAGGCTGGACTTCAGTGGCACGATTTCAGCTCACTACAACTTCCACCTCCCAGACTCAAGCAATTCTTCTGCCTCAGCCTCTCAAGTATCTGGGACTACAGACATGTCACCACGCCCGGCTATAAGAGTTAGTTTTTTGAAAAGATAAATAAATTCAATAAAGCTTTAGCTAGTCTAAGGAAAAAGATGTCTCAAATAAAACCAGAAATGAAAAAGGAAACATTTTAACTGGTATTACAAAAATATAAAGAATTATAAGAAATTACTACGAATAATTATATGCCAACAAATTGGATAACTTAGAAGAAACATACATTTCTAGACATATACAACTTACAAAAATTGAACCATAAAGAAACAAAATCTGAACAGATCAATAATGAGTACAGAGATTAAATCAGTAATAAAAGGTCTCCCAACAAAGGAAAGCCCAGAACTTGATGGCTTTACTGTTGAATTCTTCCAAACATTTAAACGAAAATACCAATTCTTCTAGAACTCTCTCTAAAAAAATCAAAGATGGAAAAATACATCTAAACTCATTTTATTAGGCCAGTGTTACACTTCTCTCAATGCCAGACAACGACACTGAAAAGAAAATTCCAAGTCAATAATCCTGATCAACAAAGATACAAAATCCTCAACAAAATACTAGCCAATCGAATTCAATACCACATTAGAAGAATCACTCACCATGATCAAGTGAGATTTATCTGTGGTAACAAGGATGTTTCAACATGTGCAAATCAAATGATACACCACATTAACAGAAAGAAAGACAAAAGCCATATGATCACTTGGATAGATGCAGAAAAGGTACTTGATAAAATTAAACAGCACATCATGTTAAAAACTCAAAAAAACTGCTATAGAAGGAATGTACCTCAACACAATAAAGGCCATATATGACAAGCCCACAACTAACATCATAATCAACAGTAAAAAGTTGAAAGCTTGTCATCTTATATCAGGAACAAGACAAGGATGTGCACTCTCACCATCACTGTTCAACATAGCACTGGAAGTCCTGACCAGAGCCATCAGGCAAGAGAGAAATAAAAGGCATCCAAACCTAAAAGGAAGTAAAATTGTCCCTGTTTGCAGACAGCATGATCCTTTACATAGAAAATTAGATAAAGGACCCTAAAGACACTGCCAAGAGTGCTGGAATAAATGCATAAAGTCAGAGGATACAAAATCAACATACAAAAATCAGCAGCATTTCTAAACACTAACAGCAAACTATCCAAAGAAATAATCTGGAAAACAATACCATTTCCCATTTACAATAGCTACAGAAAAAAAAAAAAAAGTTGGAAATAAATTTAACCAGGGAGGTGAAGCATCTATACACTGAAAGCTATAAAATATTGATGAAGGAAGTTGAAGAAGACATAAGTTAGTAAACAATTATATACTGCAATGACAGTGGTAAGAATTTACTTTAGGTTTTTATTTTTTGAGCTAGACATCTTAAAGCTTTTTAGTATTTTTCCTCTCTTCTCTTACCTTCTGTTTGCATTCCCATACTTCTTCAAAACTCATACTCTTAAATTTTGCCCACTTAGAAAACAAAATGAATAATAAAGTATAAAGAAATAAAAGTAAGAAACTACCTGAAGTCTTGCTAGTTGTGCAGTACGGGCAACTATCTTATTGTATGGATCAACAATTTTTGCTTTTATCCTAAAGGAAAAAAGGAGAGGAGTGAGAAGAAAATCATTTTCAAAATATCAACAGATAAAAATCTTCCCATTCCATTTATTTGTACAATTAAGAACAGTACCTATCAACAGCTCCCTGTAAAGCCCCAATTCTCGTCTGCATCATCTGAAGAACACCTAGGAAAACATAACAGCTTACATTAGCTTTACAAATTTACAAGGCACCGAACTTTTAATTTAACTTTAAAAAGTTAAATTAAAAGAAAACATATACATATGTAATTTTAACTTTTACTGTCACTATCCTAATCCAAGCAACCAATATGTTTTACCCACACTGTTGTAAAAGCCTGTAACTGGTCTCCTGCTCCAATCTTTCCCTCACAAAAGAAGCCTGACAGGTTATGACTGGTTATGAACTGACTGCTTAATGGATATGGGGTTTCCATTTGGGGTAATGGAAAAGTTCTGGACCTAAATACTGAGGATGGTTGTACAACATTGTAAGTGTACTTAATGCCACTGAATTTTATGTTTTAACATGCTAAAAAACAATAAATTTTCTGTTTGTATATTTTAATACCAAAAAACTATGAGTGATCCTCCATGATACCCTCTTTGCCTCATCACTCCCATATTAAAACAATAGTCCACAGCTTATTCTTTAACTCCCTAGGCTTACAACATGAGGAAATTTTCATAAAATTGGAAAAATATTTTCAGAAAGATCAAGCTTAAATTTTATTATTTAGGCTTCTGTTAGTGCAGACATTTAATTATTTAGAATGACATTCTTTAAAATTCAGTTTCTATATCCAATTGGCATAGATGTTTTCAAAGCACAGTATTCCATTAGTAATTAAAGTATAGACACGTTGTCATATTTTAAATGAATATTAGAACCAATAAGCATTCCTATCAGCATACAAGTATACAATAATACAGTTCAGTCCAATAGAATCATCTCTGAACCCAAGATTTCTACTTTTCTGCTGGTTTTGTGGTGTATTCACCATAAACTGCCAAGAATAAACTGCCATTACTTATAACTATTTTCTTACATCATATTCTCTCCACAACTCAGTTTCAATAGGTTTTCACCAATACTCCACCAAAACAGATCTTATCAAGGTTACCAGAAATCTACAAGTTGCCAAATTCTATTGCTAGTTCTGTCTTAACCTTGTTCAAGCTCTCAGAAATTCACAGCAGCTGACTGCTCCCTTTCTACAACATTTTTTGTCTAGGCTTCCAAATCATCACACTTCCTGGGTTTCCTCTTATCTCGTTAGTTGTTCCCACTTCTCCTCTATCAGACCTCTACATGCTAGAGTATCCCAAGACATGATTCTCAGATATGTGCTCTTCTCCATCTACAATCTTTCAGGGATTTCATTCAATCCCAAAGTTTTAAATAGTACTTGTTCAATAAAATACTGATTTTACACACACACACACACACACACACACACACATACACACACACACACCTATGTAGAAAGATTTTCTTTGGATCTGCCTATGTTCTCATTTCTTCCCTGTCTCTCTGTCCTCTTTCTCTCTCTTCCCCTGTACTGTTACATCAAATTTAAGATACCCAAGATAGGTTATGCCCTACCAGTAACCCATCAAAAATCACACTTCTCTCTAGGCTTTGACATCTCAATTACTCATACCATCATCTATCCAATTTTTGAAACCAAAATCCTTGGAATCACTCATGGTGACTTTTTTCCATCAGCTCTTTCATCTCCCATCAACAAACCCTATCAGCTCTGCCTACTTTATTTTATTTTATTTTATTTTTTTGAGACAGAATTTCGCTCTTACTACTTTTTACTCCATCTGCCACAACTCTAATCCAAGGCACCATCAAATAGCTTCCAAACTAGTGTCCCTGATTCTACCCTTGCCTTTTTGCATAGAGCTATCAGAGTAAACTATTCAGAGTATTAATACCATCATACAATAACCTGATTAAACTCTTCCAATGTGTTTGCCATTGCATTTAGAATTAAATCGAAATTCCTCCCTAAGAACTTGATTTGATTCTCTCCCTCCTTCACTAAACATCAGCCATTCTGGGCTACTTTCTGCCCCCCAAAACATGCCAAGTTAATTCCTGCTTTCCCATTAATTGTTCCCTAGGCTAATCTAGTAACAGTTTTCTCCTCAAATCTTTACATGATAGCTCCTTCTTATCACTTAGATCTTGGCTCAAATCTCACCTTCTCAAAAAGGCCTTCCCTCCCCTTCATCCATCCCCATCACCCATTTTATTTTCTCTATAGAATTTACAAACAAAATTTTTCTGTTTTCTGAGATAGTTCTTACTCTATTGCCCAGGTTGGAGTGCAGTGGTGTCATCTCAGCTCACTACAACCTTCCCTTCCCAGGCTCAAGTGATTCTCATGACTCAGTATCCAGAAGAAACTGGGATTACAGGCATGAATTACAAGCATGATCCACTGTGCCCAGCCCTATTTTCTATCTGTATTTTTTTTTTTTAATCTACCTCCTGGACCAGAACATAGTTCCAAAAGGACAATGACTTTGTCTATCGCTCACAGATGTCTACTACTTAACAAGTTCTCAATTAACATTTGATTGCCTGAATGAACAAATAAATGAATGAGGCTACCACTTTTTAACAAAAAGAAGCTTAATAAATATTCCTCCAAAATTCCATGAGAACAGAAACTCTATTGCTATAGCTTTCTGAAAACTAGCAAATTCTCAAAGTAATATTTGGAAGGATTTTTTTTAAAAGAGAACATTTTAAAATAAAACAGGCTTAATAAACATATCTCCAAACTACTTACATGGTAAAAAAAAAAAAAAAAATTACATATTTAGGGGAAAAAAACAGATGAAGTAGAAGTCAGAGTAATAATCAATTTTTGTAATATATACATATACCACACTTATTTTTCAGCATCTCAAAATAATATTCTGGTAATAGATACATCATGCTAAAATGAATACTAACCAATTCATACTTCATGTTTTTCAGTTATTTTTTGAGACAGGGTCTAGGGTCTTGCTCTGCCACCTAGGCTGGAGGGCAGGGACATGATCACAGCCGACCACAGACTCAAACTCTTGGGCTCAAGTGATCCTACTACATCAGCCTCCCAAGCAGCTGGGACTAGAAACATGTACCACCATGCCAGTCTAAGTTTTTATTTTTTACAGAGGCAGAGTCTCACTATGTTGCTCAGGCTGGTCTTGAACTCTGGGCTCAAGTGAACCTCCTACCTTGGCCTCCCAGAGTGCTGGGATTACAGGCGTGAGCCACTGCCCCCTGGCCTACACTTCAATCTTTTATTTTTAAATAATTTAGTGAATATTCTGAGATGATCATAGGAATAGCCAGCCTTTGTACGCTACACACTCATACAAGAGATAATCACTGCAATTCAGTCTAGCAGTGTCTTTCAATTATTTCCATCTTTGAAGATCATTCTGGGAAAACAAGCATATTATAAAACAAACACATATTTAAAAACCAAAATGAGAAATATTTCTGTTGTGGTGATTCATCTAGACCTATACACACTCAATGTACTACCATGCCATCCTTATAAATTGTTACAAATAAAAAAGTAGCATGTTTTAAAAATTGCCATTAAAATACTACTTGCTCTCAGAAATCCATAAAAATATTATGAGATTTAAAAACAATTAAAACTAATGAGTTTCTGCACAGCCAAATAAACTATAAACAATAAAGAGAAAACCTACAGGATGGGTGAAATATTCGCAAACTATGCATCTGACAAAGGTCTAATATCCAGAATTTATCAGAAACTTAATTCAACAAGCAAAAACACAACTCCATTAAAAAGTGGGCAAAAGACATGAAGAGACATTTCTCAAAAGAAGACATACATGCGGGCAACAAACACATGAAAAAAAAAATGCTCAGCATCACCAATCATCAGAGAAATGCAAATCAAAGCCACAATGAGATACCATCTCACACCATTCAGAACAACTATTGTTAAAAAGTCAAAAAAATAACAGATGCGTGTGAGGCTGCTAAGAAAAGGGAATGCTTAAATGCTCTTGGTGGGAAAGTACAGCCACCGTGGGAAGCAGTTTGGTGATTTCTCAAATAACTCAGAACTACCATTCGACCCAGCAATCTTGTTACTAGATATACATTCAAAAGAAAATAAATTTTTCTACCAAAATGACACATGCATTTATACATTCATCACAGCACTATTCACAATAGCAAAGACATAGAATCAACCTAGGTACCCGTAAACAGTTAATTAGATTAAAAAAAAAGTGGTACCTATATATCATGGATACTACACAGCCACAAAAACAGAAATGAAATCATGTCCTATTCAGCAACATGGATAGAACTGAAGGTCATTACCACAAACAAAGTGAGACAAGAAGAGAAAATCAAATGCTGTCTCACTTATAAGTGGGAGCTAAACACTGGGTACTCATAGACCTGAAGATGACAACAACAGACATCAGGGACTACTGGAGGAGGGGGCACTTAACTGTTGGGTACTATGCATACTACCTGGGTGACAGATTGTTTGTATCCCAAATCTTGGCGTTATGCAATATTCTCAGGTACAAACATACATATACATCCCCTGGATCTAAAATAAAAGTTGAAATGACTATAACAATAATTTATTTCCAGTACTAAGTCAACCAGTATTTAGACCTTGTTAAATTTCCCAAGAATCTAGTGAGATATCTATCCCAGATTTCAAATAACAAACTACTAATTCCAGAAATACTAAGTTCTTTATCAGGATATCTTAGAAATATTGCACATGCTGAGAATAAGTTAATATCTTTAAGTACATGAGAAATACTGGGGAAGCACTAAAGAATACTGCATCACAGAAAACAATATCCTCTCTTAAGAATTTGATCAACATAGGGAAAAATCACTTGTTTCTTTCAATGTACAATGATTAATAATAGTAATCACAAGTAATACTGTTAAACACAATAGTAACATTTCATACTTGTGAGATGTAGTTTAATTTAATCAAGAGGGAATTAAAAATTCATAAAAGATTTAGCCCAACAAAAATAAGCAGATATATAAAAATAAAAATCTAATTATATATAGCTTGACTATACTTTCACTAAAAAGAATTGCAAAAAAAGGCTCCAAGAAAGGCAAAAATAAGAAAAAAATTCATGCCTCCTTCCACTGCTACCTACTCTGGTATTGCTGACGTTTTAGTTTTAATTAACTAACACTTACAGGTGCACTAAATATGTGCAGGCATTGTTCTAAGTATCTTGCTAACTCATTTAAATGCTATGTTAGTACATATTATACTCCTGTTTTACAGATAGGAAAACTTAGCCACTGAAGGGTTAACCAACTTGCCTAAAGTCAAACATCTAGTAAGCAGTAAAACAAGGATTTGAACCCAGATCATTTAGCTCAGGGGCCAGCAAAGTTTTACTCAAGTTTTACTGTAACATAGCCACACACATTTGTTTTCATATTATCTGGCTACTTTCACTCTACAATGGCAGAGCTTAGTAGTTGCAGCAGAGACTGTATGGCTGGCAAAGTCTAAAATATTAGCCATCCAAAGTAGCTTGCCAATCCCTGGTCTACCTCTACATAATCTCTAGCAGTTAATTGAAATATACCTTCCAACGACTCAATCCCAGTTGCTTGTGCCAGTAAATCTTCATGTCTTGCAACAACCTGAAAAGCAAAAATAAATGATTAGCTTTTGCTCTATTAGGTACCTTTCCTTGTAACCACAATGTAGAATTGAAGGTCACTCTTGATGTAGAAATGGGGCAAATACAAATGCAGAAGAAAAAAAACACGTTATTAAGGTGTGTTTGAGATGAATTACAAGCAGAAACACACATACATTTACAGCTCAACACAGATCAAGAGGAGATAAAGCCTTTTCTTCGCCCTACCTTAATCTGTTTGGACTGCAGACACAAAATGCCTTAGACTGGGTAACATACAAACCAAAGAAATTTATTGCTCACAGTTCCAGGGGTTGGGAAGTCCAACATCAAGGCACTAACAAATTCAGCATCTGGTGGGAACCCATTCCTCATAGATGGTACCTTGTATCTATCTCCACATGGTGGAAGGGGCAAACAAGCTTCCTTGGGCCTCTCTTATAAGGGCATTAATCATCTCCCAGAGCCCCCAGCTCTTCATACTATCAAATTGGAAATTAAGTTTCAACAAACGAATGTCAGGGGAACACAAACATTCAGACCATAACAAGCCGCTGGCTATCTTAATGAGATGTGCAAGTGGAGTTATGCCAAAAAATGTAAAAAAACAGCTCACTGATGCCATACCAGTATTATGTTTTCCCTTTAAACATTATTTTCAAACATCAGGTTCTCTTTGTTGTTGAATTTGATTCAGCACCACCAAGGCCGCATCCTAATCTGAAAAGATACAGCACTCAGTGCTCCCTATACCTGAACATCTCTCTGCTTCCAGTTTCCCAGTGTCACACCCCCACAGCAAATCCTTTTCCCTATAGAAGTTTGATACTTTTATGAGAATTAGGGCACTGGAGATGGCCAGAACAAAAAACCAAAAAGGTTAAAAGTTAAAGGGCACATGCAAGAGATTCCTAGAAACATCACGAAATCATGCAAATCTTTAGAATAATGCAGGAATCTTTATTATTTCATGCCTTTTATTCCAATGAATACAAGGTTTCATGTCTAGTGTTTTGACTGAAGTTCTTCCATCACCAAAGATTAATTCACTGGAACCGATAAATCCTCTACTTTGTCCTGTTTCAGATATCACTGTCATTCTGTCAAGTCTCTCTATCATATTTACCTAAAGTATTACTCTTGGTCACCTCGGTCTTTTTTTGTAAGGTTACCAGAAGATGTCTGAATTTTCCCCAGTCTACTAATATGGTTATCAATATGTCCATCTTAACAAGACTAATTTTTTTAAAAATTTTCTATTCTCCATTATCACTTGTAATACTTTGGTGAGGTTAAAAAGCCTAAAACTATAGTTTCATAGACTCCCTTGCAACCAATTAAATGATTTTTCCAAGAGTTGTGGAAGACAAAAGAGAGGAAAGCTGGACAAGGCAAGGTGGCTCATGCCTGTAATTCCAGCACTTTAGGAAGCCAAGGCGGGTAGATCATTTGAGGTCAGGCATTCAAGACCAGCCTGGCCAACATGATGAAACCCTGTCTCTACTAAAAATACAAAAAAATTAACCATACGTGGTGGCACATGCCTGTAGTCCCAGCTACTCAGGAGGCTGAGGCAGGAGAATCACTTGACCGGGAAGGCGGAGGCTGCAGTGGGCGGAGATCGCACCACTGCACTCCAGCCTGGGTGACAAAGTGAGGAGAGAGGGGAGAGAGAGGAGAGAGAGAGAGAGAGAGGAGAGAGCGAGGA
Source organism: Cebus imitator (assembly GCF_001604975.1). NCBI lineage: Eukaryota > Metazoa > Chordata > Mammalia > Primates > Cebidae > Cebus > Cebus imitator. The sequence continues at coordinate 674,747 of NW_016107507.1, forward strand.
GAGAGAGGAGGAGAGAGGAAGAGAGAGGAGAGAGGAGAGAGAGAGAGAGGAGAGAGAGAGGAGAGAGAAAGAAGAGAGAGAGGAGAGAGAAAGAGAGAAGAGAGAGAGGAGAGAGAAAGAGAGAGGAGAGAGAGAGTTTACTGTTTCAGCTAGTAATAAAGATCCTGAGACCCGAGAATTTAAAGACAGTTAAGAGAACCACATTGACCACACCAGCATTTAGTCATTAGGTATCTAGAAGTAGAATTGTAGCACTGGCATGGGTGGTAAGAGAAGGTACTTCCAGGCCTCTGTATTGCATCTGTGGTAGTTCCTTTAACTCCGTCCACTAGCTATTCACCCAACAATTTTATAAGCATCCAAACTCCCTGTATAAAGTGTCTTTCTGCTCTAAATACCTAGAGTGATTTCTAGTTCCTGTGCTAACCCCTAACAAAAAATATTTTACAATTTAGTCACCTCGCTGATATAGACTACTGGGACTTAGAGACTTCCTCTGTCTCACATCCCAGGCTACTATAACTTCTCCCCTCTAAGAAATGGTAAATACATTGTAAGTTCTTACTGATTTTTGCAGAGAAGACACTGCATACAAGGAATAAGGAAAATACCAAGCATAAAAGGACTGAAAGGATTTCAGGCGGCTCTTGCAAAAAGCCATCCCCTTAGAACTCTAGGCAGAACTGAGTACGTTCTCCCATACTCCCATAAACAACTTAATTATTTAAAACAGGCCTCATTTGCCTGCCATTATTTCTGTCTACGTCTGCCACTGGTCTGTGGGTCCTTGGAGAGCCAAGAAACGTATTCTATTTATTTGGCTATCCCCACAGTCCAACTGAAAGCTTGACAACTAAATGTGTTTTCTAAACATCTGTCAATAAAGATTGAAATACAATTATACATAATCAGAAGTTTAAAATTAAAATGACCTTAGAAGTCATCCCAGTCCTACTAAGCCACTCGACGAAACTAGGACACAAAAAAGATCAAGTGGATATGTCTCAGGTTATACCAAATCTATGTTTCCAGGTAAACAATCTGTTTCATACACTGTTCATTCATTTAACTATGTATTAAATACCTACTCAATCAAAGGCAACACTAGAAATTATACCATAAAATCACCCTATAAAAATTACAGAATTTTAGGAGAGGAAGGAATCTTCAAAGTTATCTACTATAATCTCCTCTCCCTCTTGCTTATTTCCACCCATCTGATAGATTAAAAAACAAACAAAAAAGCAAGACTCAAAGACACTAAGTGATACTAAAGTCAGTTAACAGCATAGCTGAAATTAGGACCCATCTCCTAACTTCTCATAGTGCATCCTACTCACAGTAACACTTATCAACTTTCTGTAATTTCGGCAAATGCTACACTTCGTGCTCATAAAGTATGACTTGCCAATATAACATCCCAATTTTTCTTATTCATATTAATTCCAAAATTCCATTTTCCATTATGTTTATCAAACACATCCTATTTTTTGCCCACTATATTCGTTGCACATCAGTTAAGTTGGTGAACAGGAAGTATAAATGAAAGGCTGTGGTGAAGTGGTATATTAGTTTTTCAACTAACAAAAAGGGTTTACAGAAAACTTCAAATATTTACTTTGAAAAATAAGTCACACTGGTAAGGATGCTTGTTCATGTCAATATGCATTTATATTTAAGAAGATTACAAAAATGCTAAATCATGACTTTAGGCTGAATAATCCATAGGGACCCTGAAGATCAGAATTACCTGTAAATGTAGTTCTTTGTCCAACTGACTGATTCCTTGGGCAAGTTTTGCTAGTTGTTCAGCAATTACAGCTTGATGAATAGATTGTGAAGTATAAGTCTTTACATCAAAGTCTTCATTTAAAAAGTCACTATAACACTCTGGATTAAGGGAAAAATAAGGAAAAGTCCGTAAATACCCTATCCTAAACCAATTATTAAACAACAGAAAAATTATAATTAACATATTTTAATCCCATACTCTGAACCACTCCTCTATACTGCTTAATGCTTAATTTTTATCATGACTCAAAAGGAAGTACAACATTGAGAAAGAGATTAAAAACATAACTACAAGCTATTACTACTAACCAAAGAAAACAAGATTATTGTCAGTGAAAAGACAACAGGAAAATTGGCTATATATATAATATTTATGGCCTCAGATATCTCTAGACCAATGCATAAATACTGTTATAGCAAAGTGAATCTGGACTTTTAACAATAGGAAGCACAGATTTATAGGTGTAACTGAAATTTAGGATTTATGGGTAAAATATGTTAATGGAAAGAAAGGCTGTTTAAAATAGGCCCCTACTAGATGGGAAACAGAAGTAATGCTAGATGTTAACAAGATATCCCTTAATATAAAAATCCACATATCTGTGGATGAAAGATAAATTAAGAGAATTAAAAGATAAAAATAGATACCCAGAAACAAAGAAGTAAAAGAAAAAAAATAGATACCCAGAAGTAATAAGCTCAAGGTAACCACCTACCAAATCTCCTAATGATACAGTAGATACAGTAAGACTGCCCTGAGAGAGATTATGAAACAAGCAAAATAGAGTACTTATAAGAAAACTTAAATTGTCTATATCCTTTATAATGTATGCTCAGTGAGGGGAAAAAGGTCTTTGTTTTGTTTACTACCTCATCTCCAGTGGCAGGTTCCATGAATTAAGTAATCAATACATCCGCTGATAGTATCATTCTGGTAACAACAACAACAACAAAAAAAAGTAAAAGCTCCTACTCCTGATTACGCTCAAAATGTAGCGGAATGAAAAAAGGAAGCTGCTACTTTGACTACTTTTAATTCTGAGAACCACATTTCCTTCTAGTTTCCAAGTGCTTCTCATAATTAAGGACCCTGTCAGCCAGACAAATGAAGAGAGCCATTCCAGGCAAAAGGAAGGTTTAGCAGTAGCAAATGCCATTGCATGTTTTGAGAAATAAGGGGAATACTGATTTCAGTGTGTTTAGATCATAGCACATGTATACTGGGCAAAAATAGTAAAGGACAGATGTGGTTCCAAAAGTTGGAGGGCCGTTTGAAAAGTGGTTTATAATATACTCAAAATGTTTAACCATATCTCATTTAACTCAAGAAACTGCACTATCAGCTTTGTGTTCCAGAACAATAATCCTGGCAGCAGTATAAAAGATGGAAAACGGATTAGTCACACAGCAATGTGCTCCAGTTGCCTTTTGAGCGCCGACTATTACATTTTCAGCAATTCTGTGAGCCAGTTGACCTTTCACATAGGTATCTTAAAATCCATGACAGAGTATTTACACCATGGTAATCAGCACACAGTACAAAATCAGGGCGTTTTCTATTTTCCCACAAAGCCAATTTACCAGTATACCCAAGAAATGGAACCACAAAAGCCAGTAAAGTACTATGGTAACAGCCTAAGTGACATAATGAAAGCCTGAATAAGACAGTGGCACTAAGAATGTCAAACTGGGCCGGGCACGGTGGCTCAAGCCTGTAATCCCAGCACTTTGGGAGGCCGAGGCAGGTGGATCACGAGGTCAAGAGATCGAGACCATCCTGGTCAACATGGTGAAACCCCGTCTCTATTAAAAATACAAAAAATTAGCTGGGCATGGTGGCACGTGCCTGTAATCCCAGCTACTCAGGAGGCTGAGGCAGGAGAACTGCCTGAACCCAGGAGACGGAGGTTGCGGTGAGCCGAGATCGCGCCATTGCACTCCAGCCTGGGTAACAAGAGCAAAACTCCGTCTCAAAAAAAAAAAAAAAAAAAAAAAAAACAAAAAAAAAAAAAAAAAAAAAAAAAAAGAATGTCAAACTGACAAATTTGACAAATATTCACATTGCACAGGATGTAGGACTTAGCTGAAAATGGGTGATTAAAACAAATAAGGATGATTCCCAAATGTCTTGATTAGGTAACTGATATAGGAAATTTAGTTTTACATTAAGTTAGACCACTAGGCACTGAATATACAAAGATGAACATGAACAAACCTCTGCCTCCAAGGAATTCATAATTTATAAGGGGAAGAAACACACATTTATCCGGCAACATAGTAAACACAGATAACAGAATACCATAGGAAAAGATTATGAGAGAAGATAGAAAAAAAGAATTCATTTTTTCATATCTAGAACTTGTACTATTTGTTCATATGTAGGTTTTCATGCATATTATAGAACTAGCAATGCTTGTTTACTGTCAAAATAGGAATGTCCATACAGGTTACGGAACAGTATATCATAAAAATTATTAAGATAGGAATGTCCAGTAGGTAGTTAAAAATACAGTTTTATACTTCAGAAGACAGGTAAGGATCATACTGAAACCACAGAAAAGACCAGATAATTCAGGGAAAAAAAAGTTTTAGAATGCACAAAAAGGAAAAATGAGAAAGACAGGAAAGTTGGGGATGAACAGAGAAAATGAAAGCTATCAAAGAGACTAAAGAGTGCTCAGGGATAAAGAGAAACAAAAAGGAATGGCAAAAGCCAAAAGAAGGGATAGCCTAAAGAAAGTAAGTGGTAGTAGCAGCGTCGTAGAGCTTCCAAAGATCAAACACAATGAAAGTTGAATACTGGCCATGGGATGTGGCATTTGGGGACTGACAGCCCTTAAAGAGATGAAATATATAACGTAGTTTCCCCATTCCCATACGAGGCACACCAGAAACACCTCACCAATTTTCATACCATACACCTGTGCTCACCAAGCCTATCAACTGGATACTCTGTCACTGGCCAAATCCCTGACATAGTAAATCACAGTTTCTGTTGGAAATACTTAATTCCTCAGGAAAGTTAGGGGTGGGAAGGGCAACAGAGAGCATTTAATTCAGGACAAACTGAACTAACAAGTTATCTACAGGAAACTGGCAAAGAGCACTTAAGAGAATAGAGAATTTTTAAAACACATGGCACCCATAAACCACACGAGGAAAGTATTTCAAGAAACGCAGCAAATGCTATTACAAGTTAAACGTAAGGACCAAAAAGGTGTCCATTTGTCGTAACCACAAGAAAGTCATTGGAAACCTTGCAAAGTTATTTCAATGACATAGATTGAGGGTAACTGAGTCCCTAGGAAACTGGAAGAAAAAATCCAGAGCAAAGTATGAGGGACTCTCCTTAGAACGGAGCAGAGACTTCATTTCTCTTGTAATTGAAAAGGCAAGGGAAAGAAGGAGCACGGGATGGTTATAGGTTGATGTTAAAATTATAGGTTTGATGGGCAACAAATGGAGAAAGTTCACATCTGATGGATCCATTTTTTAACCCCGGGGAAGCAGAAAGTCATTTGTTGAGCTTGAAGGGAGAGGTTTGAAAAGGGTAAGGAATATTTAAATAATTACTGTGGAGAATAGCAGAGAACCAAGAAGAAAAATGCACAAGGCAGAACTGAAGACTATGTACCCTCCGAGAACTGATTACAATTCCTGAAATGCATCCTACTGAAACATATATCCATTGTTTGGCCTGTACTGTCCCTTCCACTGTTCACCTGGGGAAGTCCTAGCTACACTTTAAAACAACTTCACCTAGAAAGCCTTTTCTGACATTTCCTAACCAGTTCCCAACCCCCAGTTAACATTCTCCTCTGTATTAATGCTCTACTTGATACACAATCCTACTGCTATCTTACATCACTTACATTACAGCACCTACCTTTACAGTTCTACTGATTTCCTCTACTAGATGGTGAACTACTTGAGGGCAAGAATTGCACATATATCAGGAGCAGCTGCAAATTTATTAGGGTCTCTACCTTGCACCTTAATTTAAATTCAGTTTTTGGTTAAACTTGAACGTCACACCCCTTTGTCAATGTTAAAAACGTTTAACCAAGTTTTTGGTTAAACTGAATTTAAATTAAGATACAAGGATGGATTAGACAGAGTGATCTAGAGTTTCTAACACAAAATAGTTCAGAAAACAACATCATTAGTTTTGACTAAAGTACATAAGTTATCATGAGAAGACATGTAATTTGGGACGACAATAAAATATTCAACAGTCAGAGAAAATAAACAGTAATTTAGAACTTCACAGCATTTATTATCCACTTGGGTCTTCAAATGTGTGTATGTGCTTCTAACTGCAACGTTCAATTTAAAAAACATTCTGCACCTACTGTATTTAAGATACTGCTATTCACATTGTGGGATATATAAAAAAAAAAGTTCACAATACAGAAAAGATTAAGACAAGTATACAAATGATTTCAGTACAAGGTAGAATGCGATGGCCACTAGAGAAAAAAATTAAGAACAGGCGAGAAGGATTTTAGGTTTATGCTTATAAATTTGAACTTTATTCTGAAGGATAAGAGATTCGGGACATGGTAACTGGACTGACAACTGAATATGCTTTTCAAGTATTTAACTTTTCTTATTTTGGGCAACTTTTCTCCAAACAGACTAGCAATAAATCTGACTGCTAGATTCTGTATAAATTGTTAATCCCAATCTGAATCAATTCCCTGAAACCTCCCCCGTCTCATTGTGGATAAGTGCCTCATAAAGAGAACGGGGACGGGAAAGAGAACGGGGACGGGGAAAGCCTGCAAGAGGGGTCACCTGTAGACAGATCATTTGTTAAAAGAGTGGGCATTTCCAGTTCTACTTTAAAACAAGCCCCTATTTCATGATGCGTCTTTCGTCTGTTCTAGATACTTTTGAAGAGCTCGAACGCTACACCCCTTCGTCAAGAACTGCTGTAGCAGCTGGTGGCTGCCAACGCGGGCCACAGGATTTAGGCTCCCGAAACTTCAGGGAAGCTGGAGGCATGGGGGGGGGGTCGAGTTAAAATGTGAAGCAACAAAAACCAGGTGTCCCCAAGACACTGGAAAACAGGGAGAAAGTCCCAGAGGAAACAGGTTGGCTAGAACAGTACCCACAACTGGAGGCCGGGCGGAGGGGAGTGGTTACGTCCAGACTGGAAAACTTTGTGCAAAGCAACGGGTTGGGTCCACCTTGCTGCCCAGGTGCGGAGCTGAGCAGTCTCGCAGCCCCACCACCTGGTCGGACCCCGTCTCCTTACCGTCCTGCAGAAGTTCCCGGACTGTCGCTGCAGCCGCTCCAGAGCCTCGAGCCCCGAGGCCAGCCACAGCGACGCTGCCATCGCTGCCTTCCATGTTGGCAGGTGCCGGGTTGATGTCGTCAGCAGCAGAACGGCCCCGCCCAGGTGGTGACGCAGAATATCGGCGCCGCCCGCCTAGCCAACCCGTGGTTTAATGCCGGCCTGGCGAACTGACTTTGAGGCTGCGACTGGGCCAATCCTGGCTAGGAGCCCCGTGGGTACTCGAGCGGTGGGCTCCCAGGGTCCCAGTGCTCTGCGCCCAGCGCACCGAGGGAGCCAAGGCTGTCGGGCTGGCGCTTTCCGCAGCAGCTAGTGCCCCGGCCAAGGAGAAGGTGGGCGCCGGAACGTGGCCGCGGCGCTTATCTGTGAAGCAAGTATTAAACCTCAGAACAGGGTCCGCGCGGTGTAGGGCAGGAGAGCAGACCAGGGAGCTTCGTTTGCCCTCCACACTCACAGGAGTCAGGAGTTAGTTGCTAGATAGCTTTATCTGTCCCACGCTTGATTGGCACTCCTGGGATAATAAAAGCCCGCAGGAAATGCTTAGGAAGAAAAGTTTGTGGGGATGAACAGTGAAAAGAATTAGGGAGAGTCGACGAAGAAGGAAGAATGAACCATAAAAGGACAAATAAAACTCACTGTCTCTACTCTCCTTCCTTCCCACGAGACCTTTGACCTTTTGCCTTTTCTACCTCTTCCTCTCAGTTTGAGCAACGTGCCAGACTTTTTCTTAATTACAAACTGGTGGGTTGCCCATACCTCACTTAACAGTATTGACGCTGTGAGAGCATCAGGTTGGTTCCCATTATATCTTCTCTGCTAATACATCCGCATTTTCGACTTAGATTTCTTCTAAGATAAATACTGATAAATTAACAGGATTAGTCAACCACAACTATGCAATAAAGTCTTAAGCTTCTAAGCAAAAAGAAGCTGTAATATGACTTTTCCATTTGTGCAATAGGTATGTATCCAGGAAACCAATTTTGTCCAATTCCAGAGCTACGTGGTTTTCTACATTCTGTTTCAAAAAGGTCGTATTACTTATCCTGTGCTTAACGCTGTTCTAAGTATTTTATAAATCTAAATGCATTTCATACTCATAACACCGCAGGTAAGCAAGTCTTATGCTACACTGCATTATGCTCTCTTGACTTTATCTCAGGATTTTCCCTAGTATGTTAAATCTCAGTCATGATGGGAATAGGAGTGATTCATTCATTATCTGTGAATTAGGGATTGTTTTTCCTCCCTTGGCTTTTTTATACCCCACAGTGGAAGATTTAGAAGAGTGATAATAATTGATACAGCGACAGTTTTGACACTCCCCCCCACCCACTCCGCATACTACAGGAGTTTACAAATGCAAGGCTCAATCCATATCGTAAAAGGAGCCAATAAGTAAGTTAGGAACCAATTTAAACAAACAATTGTACCAGGTGCTATGGAATCTTTGAATTTACCTATTCCTGTAGTTCTAAGCTTATCTGCACATTGAAATCACCTGAAGAGCTTTAAACCAAACACTGATGCCTGCACCTGAGCCCAGGGATTTGGATTTAATTGGCCTAGGGTATGGCTTGGGCATCCTGAGTCTTAAAAGCTCCTCAGGTTATTGTAATGTACAGCTAAGGTTGAAAGCTACTGATGGTTTTGTTTTGTTGAGATGGGGTCTAGCTCTGTCACCCAGGCTGGAGTGCAGTGGCAGGATCATGGCTCACTGCAGCCTCAACCTCCTGGGCTCCAGGGATCCTCCTGCCTAAGCTTCTGGAGTAGCTGGGACCACAGGCATGTGCTGCCATGCCCAGCTAGTTTTTATGTTTTTTTGTAGAGATGGGCGTCTCACTATATTGCCCAAGCTGGTCTTGATCTCCTGGCCTTAAGCAAGCCTCCTGCCTTGGCCTCCCAAAATGCTGGGTTTACAGGTATGAGCCCTGAAAGCTACTGATTTATTCTTTCATCAAATAAATATTGAGCGAGGCCTCTGTATGTCATTTACTATGAATGAAAGAGTGGATAAAAATGAAATAATTCTTGTTAAAATCACTAATGACCTTGTTGCCATTGCACACTCTGTATTTGCCTTACTTGTCTGTGATGTTTAAGATACCTACCCTCTCCTTCCTTTGTAATAGTCTCTCTCTTGATTTCTGAGTATCACTCTTTAGGTTTATTCCTCCCAGCTCCAAAGTTCATCTTCAGTCTCTTTTGCTCTCCCCTTTTCCTCTGTTACTTAAATATTGGTGCTTCCAGCAGTTTCTTGCAAGATCCTGACATTTTTAAGTACCTTAGCTGTTTTTAGTTTCAACTCCTTGCCTGAAGGATAAAGACTGGAAAGTTTGAGACCATTCTAAAGTTGAACCATATCTGATTCTTATTTTTTATTTTTTTCTGCTTCATTTTTCCTTCAGACATACCTGTTTCTTTTTACTAAGTTACTAAGGCCAAAAACTGGAATATGAAAAGTAGCCAACACTGAAATGGTAGGATTTTAAGTATGGCAAATATAAAACATTTATAAACTCTCTAATTTCATCACTTGTACCTGTACCTCTTGGGGTATAAAATTGATTTACAATGCAATTATAGGATTATAATTGAAATTTTCATTAGATAATACCACATTAAAATTTTTAAAAATAAGTGTTTATCTTCTGATTCACAGAACAGGTTTCAAGAATTAGAATAAAAACATCAGGATATCTTTTGATACACTGACTAGTTAGAGTTGCTCTATAAATGCCGTTTAACTTTCCTGAATAAAACAAGATATTGCAAAATGCCAGTCATATAGAGTATTATATATAAAATAATTCAAAACAAATTTCTTGGTTTACCAATCCCAACAAAGTAATGTGAAAAATTTTTAAGTAACATGAAAACTTACAACATGGTAAACTAGGAAAAAAATCTTGTTTTCTACATCTGGTTTTCTCACCACTATCTTGTGTAGTTTTCTACATATATTTATCTTATAGATAGAGGCAGCATTCTGTAGCATCATATTGGCTACTGTGAAAAGAAACTATTAATAAAAAAATTTCTGACCTCACAAGCCTGATGAAAAATACATGTTGTTGGTAGTGGAAATTGTTAAATTGGAATTAACATAGTGAAAGCATATTTTCTCTATACAAGCTTACTGTCTTTTTCAGATTTGAAACAAATCTGTATTAATGAAGAGCGACTGCATACAAACCACAATATGTCAAGAAAGAAGAAAAGATCCCATAGAAATGTTTCATTCTGGACAGCTGGTAAAAGTCTGTGCCCCAATGGTTCGATATTCAAAGTAAGTGTTGCTAAATGGTTAATGAATGAAGATGAAATTTCCCTTTTATCTTCTGACTTTTTTAAAGTATTGTAAGACCACCCACCAAATGGGATCTTCAAACTCCTAGCATTGGAATTATGATTTAAAATTGAGTCATGATGCTACTACTTGCCTAGTATATATGTGACCCTGACTAACTATTAACTTCTCTGAGCTGCACTTTTTGTATCTATAAAAATGGTGGTAGTTGTAACTCCTACCTGTAAGTATATAGTGGATATTAAATAGATATAAGCATCGATATACAGATTTTTATGCGAACTTAAGTCTTGGGATAAATAGGAGTACAGTTGCTAGGTCCTGTAGTAGCTGTGTGTTCAGTTTTTGAAGAAATGTTTCTTTGTATCTTTTGCTTATCTTCTGATTGGATTGTTTGCTATTTTACTATTGTGATGTTTTTTTAAAAAAATTTTGTTATATAAATAACATAGAATTTATCTCACAATCATTTTTAAGAGTACAGTTCAGTAGTGTTAAGTACATTCACATTGTTGTGCATCTGATCTCTAAAACTCTTCTCATCTTAGAAGATGGAAATTCTATACACAATAAACTATAACTCCCCATTCCACTGTTCCCCCCACCAGCCCCTGGCAACCATTATTCTACTTTCTCCCTCTATGAATTTTACTACTCTAGGTACCTCATATAAGTCGTATCATACAGTATTTGTTTGAAGCAAGATTGATTTTGCTAATACTTTGTGCAGCATAACATCGTCAAGGTTCATTTATGTTGTAGCATATATCAGACTGTTCTTCTGTTTTGTTTTGTTTTGTTTAGTTTTGTTTTGTTTTGTTTTTTTGAGACAGTGTCTTGCTCTGTCGCCAGGCTGGAGTGCAGTGGCACAATCTCGGCTCACTGCAACCTCCGCCTCCTGGGTTCAAGCGATTCTTCCGCCTCAGCCTCCCTGAGTAGCTGGGATTACAGGCACGTGCCACCACACCTGGCTAATTTTTGTATTTTTTGTAGAATCGGGGTTTCATCATGGCGAGGATGGTCTCGATCTCTGGACCTCGTGATCCGCCCGCCTCGGCCTCTCAAAGCCTTCCATTTTTAAGGCTGAATAATACTCCATTTTATATCTATTTTGTTTATCCATTCATCTGTTGATAACCATTCATCTGTTTATAGAACACAAGGTAATTTCCGCCTTTTGGCTATTGCAAATAGTACTGTCATGAATCATGGGTATACAAATACCCACGGTTCACAACAGGTCTCTGAGACCCTACTTTGAATTCTGTTTGGCTATATGCCCAGAAGTAGAATTGCTAGAACATATGGTGATTCTATGTTTAATTTTTTGAGCAACTGCTATACTGTTTTCCATAGCAGCTGTACCATGTTACCTTATCACCAGCAGTGCACAAGAGTTTTAATTTCTCTACATCCTCATAGAGTTTTGTTAATTATAGTCATCCTAATGGGTATGAAGTGGTATCTCATTGCAGTTTTAATTTACATTTCCCTAATGATTAATGATGCTGAACATCTTTTTGTGTGTTTATTGGCCATTTGTATGTCGTCTTTGTAGAAATATCTATTCAAGCGTTTTTGTCACTTTGTTTTCTTGTCTTCTATTGAGTGCTGAGAGTTATTTATATATTGTAGATATATGTTCCACTGTTTTGTCAGATACGTGATTTGCATATATTTTTTTCCGTTTATGTAACTTGTCTTCTCGTCCTCTTAACAGGATCTTTTGCAGAACAAAAGTTTCATTTTAAGGACGTCTATAATTTTTCAACGTTTTCCTTTTGTAAATTGTGCTTTTGATGTCAAGTATAAGAAACCTTTATGTAGCTCCAGATGCTGAATATTTTCTCCTAAGTTTTTTTCCCTAAAAGTTTTATAGTTTTATGTCTTGCATTTAAGTCCATGATCGGTTTTGCATAAATTTTTATATAAGTGTGAGGCTTAGATTGGGGTTCTTTTTTTTTTTTTTCTTATACCTATGGATGTCCAATTACTCCAGCACCATTTAGTGAAAGGCTATCAGGCGGGTGTGGTGGCTCACACCACCAAATCCCAATCTCAGCACTTTGGGAGGCCAAGGTGGGCAGATCACTTGAGGTCAGCAGTTCAAGACCAGCCTGGCCAACATGGTAAAACCCTGTCTCTGCTAAAAATACAAAAATTAGCTAAGCATGGTGGTGCACACCTGTAGTTCCAGCTACTGAGAGGCTGAGGCAGGAAAATCTCTTGAACCCAGGAGGCGGAGGTTGCAGTGAGCTGAGATCGTGCCACCACACTCCAGCCTGGGTGACAAAAACAAACTCCATCTCAAATAAATAAATAAATACTATTTCTCCATTTAATTCTTTGTGAGAAATCAGCATTTTCTGTTTTGTTCTATTGATCTTGTGTCTTTTCCCCTACCCATACCACACAGTCTTACTGTATAGCTCTTAATATGTCTTAAAATCAGGTAGACTGATTCTTCCAAATTTATTTTTTCAAAATTGTTTTAGCTATTCTAAAACAATATGTAAAGCTATTCCCTTGCCTTACAAACAAATTTTAGAATGACCTTGTCTATCTCGGCAAAAAATCTTGCTGAAATTGTGTGAAACCTATACATCAACTTGGGAAGAATTGACTTCCTTACTATATTGAATCTCCCCATCCTGAACACAATATATCTCTCCATTGATTGAAATTTTGTTTTATTTTTGTCATCATATTGTGTAGTTTTCAGCATACAAGTCCTATACATGTTTTGTAAGACACCAGAATGTTTTGAGCAATTGTAATAGAATATTTAATTTTGGGTGTTCATGTGTTTATTGCTAGCACATAGAAAGAGATTATTGTCTGTTGATCTGATAGCCTGCAAACTTGCTAAACTTACTTGTTGGTTCTAGTTTTTTTTGTAAATTCCTTGAGAGTCTACATGAACAACCATGTCATCTGCAAATAAGGACAGTTGGATTTCTTCCTTTCCATCATGTGCCTTTTGTTTCTTTATTCATGCCTTATTGCACTGACTAGAAGTTTCCTTACTGTGTTGAAACAGGGAGGAAGATGCTTCATCACTGCTGGCAGGCATGGAACTCCACACTCCTCTTGTGGCCTCCACTAATATCACTGGGCTGGGCGTGACCTCGCTTGTCACCAGAGATGAAAGTTTCAGATCCTTACCTGGCCTTCTCACGCATCATCTCAGTAGAATGTTGGAGTACCTTGTTACAGCCTTGGGAGGGTAGAAGTCTAGGAGTCCCACTTGGGCTTTGCTAATGGAGATAAAGCCATAGCTTATTCTACAGTATTTGGCTGGAGTAGAACTGTCCAAAAGTTTTCTATCTTACTAGGTCAGACAGAATGTTTTCCTGGTCCTTTGGTTAGAGAAGGCTTTTGTTGGATCTGGTTTTGTCTGCATCCATTGTTGTTTCCAGGTAGCCAGCTTCTTCAAGTCTAAGATATTTGAGACAAGAATAAAACCCAGAGAACTCAACACCCTGTCATTCCTCAGGTCCTCAGCCTATCTGGCCATCTTTTCTTCACCTTTCAAAATTTTCTTGTGTTTGTTTTATATATAATATCCAGGGTTTTTAGTAATTCTTAGCAAGAAGAATAGGGAAAGGTATATCTACTCCATCTCCCCATAGGTAGAACTTTTTCTGATATTTAACAATGAATTAAAAATATGATTGTGGTATTTCTAAATGCATAATTAAAGTTTTATATGCTCACAGGTTGGCCTTTAGGACACTAGTAAGAAAATACAGTTGTGATCTGTGTTACACACCAATGATAGTTGCTGCTGATTTTGTCAAATCTATAAAGGCCAGAGACAGTGAATTTACCACAAACCAAGGTATGTGAAACCCATAGTGTACTGACTTTGTAAAGCTTTTTAAATTTATTACAAACTCAACTCTCTTGTCTAATCAGAGACAACACAATTTAGAGATTTTATATTAAAAATTTCAGTTCTTTAGTGTTTTTAATAAGTATTTTTTAATGTTATTACTGAATGCCTTGTAAACTATCAGTGTATATATCAAAGCGTAAGGTCACTTTGAAACCCTCTCTTCTCACTAGCGCTATTACAATAGATTCCTGTCACACTGCCTCTAATCTTGTACCATTCAAAACTATCCTCCAAAGTGACCTACTGAAAATGTAAAGTTTTCTCTTGTTCTCAAAGTGTGATCCCCAGACCAGCAGCATCAGTATTATCTGGAAACTTGTTAGAAATGGAGATTTACTGGTGTACTAAATCAGAAATTCTGGATATGTGGTCCAGCAATCTGTGTTTTGAAAACCCCTCCAGGTAATTCTGAGCTTGTTAAAGGTTGAGAACTACTGGCCTCAAGACTAAAATTTCAGCACCTGAGGATAAGATACAGTTTTTCATAACCTGACCTCTGAATACATCTTCTGCAGCCTTATCTTCCTTCAGTTTCTCCCCACAACCCACTGACTTTATCCTGCAAAATTCTTAAATTATTTTAAGTCCTTGAACATCCCCTGTCTTCTCATGCCAGACCTCTCTCTCTGTGGCAAACTATAGTTTATGTTTTTTAATGCAGCTCAATGTTTGAAGCCTTGAATCTTTTTTTTTTTTTCTTAAACCATCCTCTACTCATGTCCTCCCTCCTAAGCACAGGCTCTTATGATGCACTTAATCCTCCTGCATTGTGATTTCCTCTCTATGTGCCTGTTTCTCCCACTAGATTCTGGCCTCCTTGAGGGCTGTAGCTATAGAAATAGCTTGATTTGTATCCTCAGAATCTAGTACTGTGTTGGAAATATATTCAACCAATAAATGGTTGTTAAATTGAAATTCTGTAACTCTCTTGAGTTACAAAAGGAAAAGCACCTTACATCTCCATAAAGAATAAAGCAAAATCTCCTAAACCATCATAATCCTGTAAAGCAGTGGATTGATATAGAAATCTTGAATCAGTGCAACTAGGATGATGCCGAGAAATCTGCATTTTTATAAACACCCAGTGAATCTCATACAAGTACTCCTGAAAAGAAATGTTGAAATATATCTAACAGAGTTTATAATACTGACCCAAGGATAAGAAAAATATATTCTTTAAAACCTAGGAAGCTTTAATACATTTGGCTATATTAAAATTGAAACCTTTAGGCCAGATGCAGTGGCTCTCACCTATAATCCCAGTGCTTTGGGAGGCCGAGGCAGGTGGATCACCTGAGGTTAGGAGTTTAAGACTAGCCTGGGCAACATGGCAAAACCCTGTCTCTGTTAAAAATACAAAAATTTTGTGTGTAGTGGCAGGCACCTATAATCCTAGCTACTTGGGAGGCTGAGGCAGGAGAATCACTTGAACCTGGAACGCAGAGGTTGCAGTGAGCTGAGACTGTGCCACTGCACTCCAATCTGGGCAACAGAGTGAGACCGTCTCAAAAAAAAAAAAATACTTAAACCTTTATATGTAAAAGCACAAATATACTGAAAGACAAAAAACTGGCAAGAATATTTGTAACACATGATAAATAGCAATACTAATTTCTTTGTTTTATAACAAAAGGAGGAACTAATGGAAAAAATTTATATAGAAAAAATTCAAAGAATATGAAGAGAGCTCACAAATTAAAATATACAAATGTTGGATATACACTGTAGGATAAGTTGTGAGGAAACAAGAACTGTTATCTATATTGGTATATGTCTATATTGGTAAACCCTGGAAGATAGTTCTGTGAAATCTATCACAATGTTATATGTTAAATGCCTATTAACAATTCTACTCCTATGAATTTACTCAGAGAATGTAAAACAGTGTAAAAATACACTATATGATCCATCTATACAGTGGAATATCCCACTGTAAAGAAAAAAATAGGCCTGAGTATGTCTCCCAGATGTATCAGGGAAGAAAGGAACAGTAGGCATGGTGGTATATATAGAAAGTTCACACTTGTTTAAATTTTGGTATACAAAACTTGTTCTGGAATGCAGTAAACTAATTCTCACCTTTCAGAAGAGGATCTGTTTTGTCAAAAATGTTAGACTAGTTTTCGTTTATCAAATTTTGTACTATTTAAATTTTTTACTGGGTGTAAATTGCTTTTAATTTAAAATATTTTAAATTGCTTAAGGTTCTTTTATTTGGACAGATGCTTCTTAGGCTAAAAATCACTACTGTTATTTTATCCTGTACGAATATTAAAGTTTGGGGTGTGTGTGTGTGTTTTTTCCTGTGAATTTTAATGTTGAGCTATTCATTTTATCAGGTGATTGCCCATTGATTGTTCAGTTTGCTGCTAACGATGCAAGACTTTTATCTGATGCTGCTCGTATAGTCAGTCCTTATGCGAATGGAATAGACATTAACTGTGGTTGCCCTCAGAGGTAAAGCTCAAAGAAGTTGGAAGAATTTTCCAAAAGATTAGAAAAAAAACTATGTGAACATGGTAAAATATCTTTGTAGTTTTCCAAAAATTAAAAAGAAAATAGAGTTACAGCACCAGGGCTCAAAACAAGAAAGAAGAAAATACAGGGAAATATAATTTAGGAATATAAATTCAAAGCTCTTTTCTGATGACTGAAATCATGTATAGACCTTTGAAGGGTGTTTGTCTCCCCTCACCACTAGAATTTTTATGTGGCTGTGCCTTGAATCTCATCCATAGTAGTTATATGAGAATCTAATGTTTTCCGCAATCCCTAAAATGTATTTTTACTGTCTTGTCAGATATACTTGCTCTGAAAACAGATTGTTTGACTTAGGAAATCACCACATTTTCTCCTAATTCCTCTTATAAAAATACCTTATTAAAATCACCTTTTCTTTCTATACTACAGTTATTTGCTTGGGTTTATGTAACTAGGTGTTGATAGGAGGTACTTAATTTGACAATATTTCTACTGTACTGGCACTATAGTAGATTATCTATCATTAATTCAAAATGTGTCCAAAGAATAAAAGCAAAATTGTTAAGTATAGTGTAATCCAAATCAGATTGGACATATTTGTATACTCATTAGGAGAGTTAAATAAGCTGTTTAGTGGTATTGGAATGCTGTAAGCCAAAAATAGCTTTCAACTATTGAGACTAATAAAACTTCTTGTTATGCACAATAAACATCAAATTTGGAATTTTTAAAATCTGAAATAATTGCAATTAATTACTTCAAATACTTAAACCTGTTTTGCTTGAATGACTTTTAATAGTCTCACTTGCCCTTGAAAACCATTTCTCTTAAGTACTTTTTGATCTGGGAACATGTTTTCCTACTTTCATATTGATCCACTTAGAATGTTGGGTCTATGAATTTTTTAAATCTGCTTCTATTCCAGATGACTAGAAAAATGGATGCACTTGCATTTCAGTGCTTTCAGAATTTTGTCTTCTCTTCCAGTTATTTGTAATTCACTTGTTCTTGTGTTTGCTTTATAAAGGTGGGCAATGGCAGAAGGTTATGGGGCTTGCTTAATAAACAAGCCAGAGCTTGTTCGAGACATGGTGACACAAGTAAGAAATCAAGTGGAAAACCCTGGATTTTCAGTTTCTATTAAAATAAGGTAAAGATAATATTACAATCTATTGATAAGATGATTCGTTACTTAGGAAATAAAAGATTATTCCTTTTGTCTGATATTGTTGGGAGTGTCTATCCTAAATAAATTTGTTGCTGGTGTATAGAAATGTTGAAATAAGACATTTAGTAAAAGAATATATACTATAATTTTCATTTATAGTTCAAAAAAAACTTTGTGTTTGTACTTTTAACAAAAATTAGAGCATCTCTTTATTGTAAATTTCACCAAACTTTCTACTTTTTCCATGTAGTATTTAATGAATGTTAAGAAACATTCCTGGTGCCACATGTAGAAAATAGGAAAAACATTTGCACTAAAATTTCACAATAAAAAGAAAAACCTGGAATCGATTTTTCCATGACAAGTTGAAAACATATTTCTTTTTTTGAGTCTGACTCTGTTGCCCAGGCTAAAGTGCAGTGGCATGATCTTGGCTCACTGCAACCTCTGCCTGCCAGGTTCAGGTGATTCTCGTGCCTCAGCCTCTCAAGTAGCTGGGATTACAGGTGTGCATCACCACACGTGACTGATTTTTGTATTTTTTAGTAGATAGGATGTTCCACCATGTTGGTCAGGCCAGTCTTGAACTTCTGGACTCAAGTGATCCACCTGCCTCAGCCTCTCAAAGTGCTGGGATTACAGGAGTGAGCCACCATGCCCAGCCTGAAAACATATTTCAATATGAAATATTATGTTCTTCCCTTTGGGGATGGGAGAATGCACAGCAAATATTAAGGTTTAAATTCATCTATGACAATACTTTGATGGCACTTTTGTTTATCAAAGCCAAAACGTAGAAGCACTAGGTCTACGATAAAACTTCTTTGTTGTCCTATGTTGTCAATAGTGAGACAGCTAAATTTGAGGTCTTGGGCAGGAACTGATCCCTAAAGAAAACCTTGCTGATAATGATGGAGTAATAATATAATATAGCAAAGCTAACTAATTTAACAGATAAAATATGAGTTTAGTCAGTTAATGTTAGCATTAAGATTTGTATGCTGTGAACAGATTAATGTAATTTTGAAATTGTAGGATCCATGATGACCTTAAAAGAACTGTAGATCTTTGTCGAAAGGCTGAAGCAACAGGAGTTTCATGGATTACAGTCCATGGAAGAACTGTTGAAGAAAGACATCAGCCAGTGCACTATGATTCCATTAAAATAATTAAAGAAAATATGTCTATACCTGTAATTGCTAATGGAGATATCAGAAGCTTAAAGGAGGCAGAAAATGTGTGGCAGATTACTGGGACAGATGGTAAGAAATAAGTACTTGGATTCTTGTCTTTTAATTGAGGGGAAGAAATCAGAGTGGGGAAGTAATGTTAATTCAATTTTTATTCATTTTCTTTAACATTAAGCCATATTTTCCCAATGAGCTGAGTTAAGCTAAGTGATTTATTGAAATGATGTTAACTTTTCAACCTAGAAAAATACAGATTATCTTAACTGGGATAGATTAATTCAGTTACTTTTCTGACACCATCATATCTAGTGACCAGTGAAGAATTTTCCATATAGCCTACTAGTAAAATAAAGCACCTAGAAATGAGAGTAAGTGAACTCAAGAATGCTAAGAACCAAATGAACCCCAGAACTGCTATGCAGTTTCACTATTGCCATAAATTATTGGCATGCCAAGCCCTATGATTGCTAGGTGGGAGAATACAGATAAACTGAACTTTAAGCAGCCCAATTTATGACAATCTAGATTTACCCTAAAGAAAAACTAAAGACCCATTGTTTAAGGAACAAATCTTTAAAAAATAAAGATTTCTATAAGTAAGTACATTTAAGCTTTTCTGGTTTACAAAAGGTACCAAATTTAATTCTTTTGTAATTGAATTAAACATACTAGTGTAATAAAGTTATTTTAAAACCTTGTAATAATACTTTTTAAATAATATTCTGTTTGCTTCATTGAGTTTGAACTAATAACCATGGGTTCTTAATGTATGGACAAATATGGTGTGTTTTAATTTGTAGGTGTGATGGTTGCAAGAGGACTTTTAGCAAACCCGGCCATGTTTGCTGGATATGAGGAAACCCCACTGAAATGCATCTGGGACTGGGTTGACATTGCTCTTGAACTCGGGACTCCTTACATGTGTTTCCACCAACATTTAATGTACATGATGGAAAAGATAACTTCAAGGCAGGAAAAAAGAGTATTTAATGCTCTGTCAAGCACATCAGCAATCATAGATTACCTTACAGACCATTATGGCATTTGACTAGACTTCCCAAATAATTTAAATATATACTTCTAGACCTATAGTGAAACAACAGAACATTATATTTTGCACCTTAAACAAGTAGCTCTCAAATGTTAGTATAAAAACAATCCCTGGGAGCATTTTGTAAAAGTCAGTCCTGCACCCCACCCCTCCCTCATAGATTCTGATTTGGTAGATCTGGAGTAAACCCAGAATTTACAATTTAAAGAAAACTCCCAGTGGTTCAAACATCCTGATCATCCTAGGCAAACACTGACAAATACTGTTCTGAATCCTGTTATGTAGATATTTGGGGGATGGGTAGAGTTGGAATTTTCTCCTAAAGGAGTCATGTTTTCTCATGTTAACATTTTTAAATAAAATTTATTATTTTAATACTAAGTATGGCTCATAGTATCTGTAAGTTAACAAGAAGTATGCAGGTGCAAAAAGGTGGTGCACCTGCAAAAAAGTATGCAGGTCCAAATATCAACATCCATCCAAAATGAAAAAGAACAAAAAATTCTGAGTAGAATTGCACTCAGAACTTACTAAAAATTCCAATTGGTTAACGACATTACATTTGGTACATTTCAAAACTTCTAGATCCTCCGAAGAGTGAAAGCTTGATAAATATAACTGCTACCTAAAAAGATAAAATTAACTGCAATCCACCATATATTAAGTATAAGAAATTTGGTAGCCAACCTGGAGATGATTATATACTTAAATATTTCCTAGAGAATAGTAACTAGGTTTTGTTTTTAATTTTAAAACCTAATTTTCAAATTCTGTGTTTGATGTTATTTTATGCCTCCCAGCAATTGACTTTAAAGTCATGGTTTGGGAGTGTTATTAACAGATTTTGTTATCAGCGGGCATGCACTGCAAGAATTAAGTATCTCAGACTGAAAACAGTTCATAAAGTATTATTCTATATTGCCACTGTTACAAGGAAATAATTATGTAAAACTTTAATTCACGTTTGGGAATATTGAATGAATCCATTTTAACATAAGCACTGTGGTGCCATCTTTTTTCCTTGGTACTCTTTTCACTTTTCAGTTAATGCATTTTTTTAAAGATAACTGGCTTTTTCATTTTCTATGAATACTGTACAAAATAGGTATGGTCAGAACTCTGAATTGAATTATCCTACTGGTGTGAGCACAGCATCATCCCTAGAGTAATGTGTTCCGTGTTTGGAAGGAACCAGTGTGGATGGGCAAGAAGTTCTAACACATTTGATTAAAAGGAACTTCCTGGCACGGTGCCTCACACCTGTAATACCAATACTTTGGTAGGCCAAGGCGGGCAGATCACTGGAGTCCAGGAGTTCAAGACCAGTCTGGGCAACATGGTGAAACCCCATCTCTACTAAAAAATACAACAATTATCCAGGCGTCATGGCAGGCCCCTGTAATCCCAGCCATTCAGGAGGCTGGGGCGAGAGAATTGCTTGAACCCGGGAGGCAGAGGCTGCAGTGAGCCAAGATTGCGCCACCAGAATCCAGCCTTGGTGAAAGAGGGAGACTCCAACTAAAAAAAAAACAAAAACAAAAAAAACAAAAAAGTACCTTCCTTTTGGTTAATTTATGTGCAAAGTCTTTTTTCTACTTTTTTGTTACATGTGATCAAGAATATTTGTGATAATTAGGAAAAAGCACCAACTTAAATGTGTTTTTGAATGCATTATATTCTATAATAATCTATTTTCAGCATTTGTTTACTATGCCCCAGATAATTGTCACCAGGATAGTACTTATATTCCTGATACATTGTCACTATTGAAAAAAACTCAACAATTTAAATGTATATGCACAATGTGAAAAGCTGAAAAATAGTAATTGAAAGAATATCAGCATAACCAACTTCCCTGCCAGTCCGCAACCACCACCCTGAAGTTTACTGCCTCTTCCTAGCCCACGGATGGGAACAGAACACCTACGGAGTATGTTGTGATACTACAGTTGCTCCTACCTTCTCCAGAACAAAATGCTGCACGACACCTCATCCTGGCCCTTTATTAAATATTCCTTAATTCTGGACACAAACAGTTCCCACCACCGAGAGAGGATGTGACAGGAAATGAGTGCTTCTTAAAGCGCGTTCGCTGAATTTGCACCGGCCAGTCCAGCCCGGTTGCCCGGCGCGGCTCCTTAGACCTGGACCCCGCGATGCGCCCTCCCACGCCGGCCGCACTTAGCAGCGGAAAGCCTGCCCTCTTGAAGAAGCTGCGCTAGGACCCCCAAGCATCAGGTCAAAAGTCTGACTCCTTCTTTGACTGCCGCCAGTTAGAAAACAATTGCCAATAAACGTGGGCGAGCCGCCTGTGACCTCAGCCGGGACAGGCCCCGGGCAGGAGCGCGGGCGGGAGGCGGGGTGGGGCCCTGTCTACCGTCCCGCGCCCGGCCGCTGCGTCTGACGTCCGCAGCGTCCGCGGCCGCGGAGGAGCGCGGGGAGCGAGGTGGGCCGCCGGCGGGTAAGGCCGGCCGCGACCCGGGGACCCGTGGGGCGCTAGGCCGCGGAGGAAGAGCGCCGCTGCCTGGTCTGGAGAACCTAGCGGAACTGGCCTGGTCCGGCCCTGGCCGCGGCGCCTTCGGGAGCGGGAGGGCCGCGAAGCAGGGCGTTGGTGGAGGGAGGCGTTGGGCTTCTGTTGCCGGGAAGCTGGCGGAAGAGGCAGCGGCCAGCGGGTCGCCTCGCCAGTTCCACAGGACTCCCGGGGAGGTGACGCCACAGGCTTCCCGGGCCACCCTTTACCCGTTCCCGGCGGGGGTCCGTGCCGGCCTCCCCAGGTGGGGGAAGGTCGGACACAGTCCACCACCTCAACAAAAACGCTGCGCCTCGGGGCCTCGAACCCGGTTTTGTTTGAACGGAAGCAAGATTAAAATAAGTGTTTCCCCATTTAGGTGTGAAGAAAAAAAATGACACTCCAATGGGCGGCAGTGGCAACCTTTCTTTATGCCGAAATAGGACTCATTTTAATCTTCTGCCTACCTTTTATTCCTCCTCAGAGGTAGGAAACCTTCAAATCCTTGACAGTTATAATATTGGATCACTCCTTTAGACTGTGTAATGTAAAATGGAAAAGTTTTCTGAAGATTACAAAGTTTCGAATGCCTTTGAAAATAAACTCACCTAACAAATTAGGTAGCATATAATGACAATATTAAAATAACATTTTATATAAAACTCTGTTATGTGTACAAGTGAAGTAACTTTTTCTTCCCTTCTAAAAGGAAAAGGGCCTGTACTTTTGATTCTGTTGATTACAGATATAATACAGCAGCGATTATTTAACACCTGTCCTGCCTTGTCTCGGGTTTCACTTTTCTTTTGTTGCGCTGTGAAGCCATGAACTAAATAAATATAAATGGATAAATCATGTTTACAGTATTGTATGGGTGTAAAAATGTTTAATTGAGGCACTGGAACAGCAATTTAGAAACCAAAGCCAATAAATTATTCTTAGTTTTGGCCTATGTAACCAAGAAATAGTTTCATTACTGTTTAATGACAATTTTATTACTTTTTATTTCTCATAACATTAATGAATGTATATTAAAAGTGTTGAATGTGTAAAGTATCACAGCCATGTATTAGCGTTGGTTCTTTAGTGAAAGAACTTCTAAGGTTTTTAAGAACCAAGTATAGTATTTCTAGCCAAGCACTGGCTCATTTTACCCATGTAATAATCCACTTTTTAGTCATTTGGTTTTAGACCCAGAAATTTGATAGTATGAATGGGGAAATACACATGTAATAAAAATGTTGCAAGACATTTTGCCAGTTCATACTCCTGGCATAAAAGAAAATCTTTCATAGATGAGATTCTAGAGATAACCCACTAAAGTATAGTAAAATCCCAGGACTGGGAGAAACTTCTTAAAGTTTTACCTTAGCTCAGGGTCCAGATAGTCTTTCACAACTCCTAACTTGCTCCTTACCTGCCTGGATTTCTGCTCTCTTCTGTCCTTGTCTATCAGCTAAGTTAAGCTCAGTACGTTTTTTTCTTACTGAAGAAAAAAGTTGAATCATACTGTAGGGTCTATGATATTTGATCTATACCACCCGTGTTCTATAGATCACGTACTGAGACCCAGGAGGGCAAGTAGCCAAGGTTACCCAGCTGGTAAGTGACAGATTCTGGACAAAAATCTGGCTCTTAGTCTAGTATTCTTTCTACTCCATCATGCTGCCTCTCATCCTGTAGGTTTTGTTTCAAACTCAATAAAACCCTGTTTTGCCTTTTGGTAATATTTGCAATGATAGAATCCTATATATTCAAGAGAAAGAAAGATCTTGTTTATAAACATCTAATTTATAGATAAGGCTTAAGGGTTTGCAAAGAAGAAAAAATTGTTAGTTGATCTTTTCTCCATCAAAGTGGTCTATAAGTTATGGATCAATATTTTTCTTCCTGCCATATAAAAATTTTACCTATCCTGATAAAGTAGCTATTAGATAGATGTGCGTATGTATGCACGATATATAAATATACTCTCATGTACAAATATAAAGAAAATACGGTATGTATGCACACAGATCATTTACAATATGTCCTTACTATGTGTCTATCGATATCTTTTTATCTTTTATGTGTGTGTCACCATAATCTTTAAAGAAAATATTTCATCATTTAGTCTCTGTTCTTCTCTTACATAACCCAATGGTTGAAAGCACATGCTCAGAAATCAGGTCACCTATAACTGTATGTTACTAACCCTGGGCATGCTCTTGATCTTCTCTGATCTGTTTCCCAATCTGTAAAATGGAGGTAGTACTAGTGTCTACTTCATATGGTAGTTGTTGTAATTAAATGAGAGAAAACATGCAAAAGTACTTAGAACCATAATGTAGTGAGAACACAATATATATTATCTATGATAAGTGCTCCCTATGGAGCACTTTAAGTTGTTCCCTACGGGAGGTCTCTTATGTGCCCTTTTACACTACACTAAACCTTGAAGAAATAAGTAAATGTACATTTGGACGTAGATGAAGATATTACCACTTATGTTCTCTTAATAATATAAAAGTTTTATATTGCATAATTTATATGTTGTCTATATAAAAAGCTTGGAATTGGAAGCAGACACAAAAGGAACCAGTACATCTGTATGAATCTCCCACTCCTCACCAATGTCAAGTAGTTAAAGTTGTTTTCAAAGTTTATTAGTTAATAATTTGTCCTAATCTTAAAGTGAAACTTTTTTTTCAAGTTGTAGCTCATGAAGTGTATTGAAGTGCTTATTACATTTTTTTTGTCTCCTTTTACTAAAATTTTACTCATTTAAATTGCCCTTGTACAAAGTCTGTTACCTTTCCTTTTGTGTGATGGATTGTTACTCTGCCATTACAACCCATACTTTCTTACCACTGTCTTTGCTTGTACTGTTCAATCTATCTAGGCTGTTTATTTCCCCATCTCATATCCTCTATGTTTACATCTTATACCTGTAGTAATTACATGGTTTTATATATGTGTGTCATGTGTGTGAATGTTATCAAACTACATATTTAAGATTTTTTTCAATTTTTGTATATAATTACTGGGTAATTTTTTTAACTCCCTCATGGTTAAAGTAGAGAAACTTTTACTTGGAGTATATGTTAAAAGTGTACTATGTAGGCCAGGTGCAGTGACTCATGCCTATAATCCCAGCACTTTGGGAGGCAGAGGTGGGTGGATCATGAGGTCAGGAGTTCAAGGCCATCCTGAAATCCTGTATCTACTAAAAATACAAATACAAAAATTAGCCGGGAGTGGTGGCACATGCCTATAGTCCCAGCTACTCAGGAGGCTGAGGCAGGAGAATCGCTTGAAGCCGGGAAGCGGAGGTTGCAGTGAGCTGAAATCGTGCCACTGCACTCCAGCCTAGGCGACAGAGCGGACTCAGTCTCAAAAAAAAAAAAAAAAGCGTGCTGTATAAAAATCAATGTGCAGAGTTAGACCCCACACCTGAAATGTTGCCAATTGTTAGAACAATGTATCTTCATTATTTCTAGGTCATTGCTCTGACCATGAAAAAGATACAGAGTAATAGCTTCTATCAACAATATAACATTTTACTACTGCCAGAATTCTGTTTTAAGGTTTTGTTCATGTATGTTTACTTTTAGAATATTTAAGCCACCAGACAGAGGATAATTAAATATTAGGTTATTATTAAATTTGAAAGAGTTGTTTTTTAATTCATGAGGTATTCTATGTCATGTCAGAATTAATAAATTTTAAAATTAAATTTCTGTAATTCTTTTCACTTGCTACACAATTACCAAAATGTTACTTCAGTATTTAGAAAGTATTTCAAAACTTTATTTTGCTTTTTTAATACCTAGCGTAATTTTATTGCTTTACAGATGGCAGAAGATTTTTTCATTTAATGTCTGGGGTAAAATTGCAACTTTTTGGAACAAGGCTTTCCTTACCATTATCATCCTATTGATTGTTCTATTTCTAGGTAAGTACTAGATCCCTTGTTTGAATAAGTATAACTCTTTTTTTTAATGAATTTCTTGGTTTTTAATTAATAGAGTTGATGTTGCAATTGGTACACATTTGACTTTGTATAGTATATTGATAGTACATAGAGTGGATACTGATATATTGATACACAATTGATAGATACTACCATTCCATATGTTCAAGCTTAAGTTTCAACAGGGTGCAATCATTTTTTACCTCTTTTAGGTTATTTTAAGATTTAAATGCAGTACATTAATGCGAAGCCTGCTGTTCAGAGTTACCAGACATTATTTCTCATGGTGTTGTCTCTCCTTTGTTATTGTTAAGGCCCAAGCACCCAAGAGCTTAGCTGTTAGAAAGGCAAACAAAAGAATAGAATCATTAGGCTCTCCAAAGGAGTCTTAGATTCATGGTGTGAATTTTGACTGGGTTAAAAAAAAAAAAACATAGCTGGGTGCAGTGGCTCATGCCTATAATCCTAGCACTTTGGGAGGCCAAGGCGGGAGGATCGCTTGAGTCCAGGAGTTTGAGACCAGCCTGGGCAACATAGTGAAACCTTATCTTTACAAAAAGTGTAAAAATTAGCCAGGTGTGGTGGTTTGCACCTGTAGTCCCAGCTACTCGGGAGGCTGAGAGACTGGAGGATTGTTTGAGCCCAGAAGTTCAAGGTTGCAGTGAGCTATTGCACTCCAGCCTAAGCAACAGTAAGACCCTTTCTTAAAAAAACCCGCAACATAGATTTGGGGACTGCTACAAAAATTTGAATATGGAGTAATTGTATAATATTAGGGAATTTTTGTTAACTTTAGTTGTGATAACAGTATTGTTACATAGCAGGGGTCAGCAACCTATATATCCTGAGGGCCAAATGTCTATTTTTATAAATAAAGTTTTATTGGAAAATGACCATGCTCATTTGTTTGCATAATATCTATGCCTGTTTCCATCCACAAATACATAGTTGAGTAGTTGCAACTGTATGGACTGAAACATTTAATGTCTGCCTCTTTACTGAAAAAGTTTACTAACACTTTTTATGTAAGAATATGCCCTTAGTCTTAGGACATGCATGCTGAAATATTTAAAGAGTCAAGTGTCAGGTTTTCAACTTAACTTTCACATGGTTTTTAAAAAGACAAATAAAGCAAATATGGCAAATTGTTAACAGTTGCTGAATCTAGGTGTTGGGATTATAGATGTTTGTTGTACTCATTTTTCAGCACATTTTAAATTTTCATAACAGTATCTTAGAAATTAAAAGTAGACCTTTAGGTTCTTGTCAAACCAGAAGTTCCATGAGTCTAAATAATCGCCATGTTTTTCTAGTTGTTGTTACTGAGCTTAGAGAGATTAAGTGACTTGTCTAAGATTACCCAGCTACTTCTTGAAATGCCCCTTCTTGCACAGAGTGTGTTTTCCCTCAGAATTCCCTCTCTAAATAGGGTTTAGAGAGGCGAGCTTGGGAACCTAATCGCCACCTTTGATACTGTTTTGTGAGAAAATGTCTTCCATGTTCCAAACCACCAACCTCGCAAGTAGAATCCTCTTTATAAAACTAAGAACATCTGGTTTGAGAAGGAATGGTGTTGTCAAAAACAGAAAGCTAATTGTATCTGGGTGTGAATGGTTTGTGCCTCTTTTCAAAATGTAAGTATTTGTTTCATGGTGCATTATTAATGTTATGGATTGAATCTGGCCATATAATTAGTCACAATAAATCAGTAAAGAACAATAAGGAAAACTGGTTCCAGTTTTGCCACCAGCTAACTAAGTGGCCTTTGAAAATGGCTTTTATTTCTCTGGGTTTGATTTATTTATCTTGTGAAATGAAGGGAGAGATGGAAATACTCTCCGCAGCTTCTGCAAGAGTATTGTGATCTTCTAACTCTAAAATTATCACAAAAATTTCTACATAAAACTTTCGCTTATCATGTTAGGGAGGGGAGCTGTAGTATAGGTTCTTTTGGTTACATTAGAAATCAACTTGGCCAGGCGTGGTGGCTCGCATCTGTAATCCCAGCACTTTGGGAGGCTGAGGTGGGTGGATCACCTGAGGTCAGGAATTCAAGACCAGCCTGGCCAACGTGGTAAAACCCCATTTTTACTAAAAATACAAAAATTAGCTGGGTGTGGGGTTGCGTGCCTGTAATTCCAGCTACTTGGGAAACTGAGGCAGGAAAATTGTTTGAACCCAAGAGGCAGAGGTTGCAGTGAGCCGAGATCGCAGTGTCATTGCACTCCAGCCTGGGCGACAAGAGCAAGCTTCATCTCAAAAAAAAAAGAAACCAACTTGAACTCACTTGACCAAAAAAGGAAAATTTTTAATAAAATACAGGGTTGTTGCAGAGTGGCCCAGGGAAGCCAAACTCTAGGGAGGGCTTAGTACTTGGAACTGAAGTGTCCTTTTCTTGTCCATACATTTTCCCTATATATGTACTTCATTCTTCTTTTATTATGAACTCTGATACTA
This sequence comes from Cebus imitator, assembly GCF_001604975.1. Classification (NCBI taxonomy): domain Eukaryota; kingdom Metazoa; phylum Chordata; class Mammalia; order Primates; family Cebidae; genus Cebus; species Cebus imitator. Next base: position 703,853 of record NW_016107507.1, read on the forward strand.
TATCTCCAAGGCAGAAAATAAGTACCACACAACTGCCAGGTGTTACCATTCCAGACATATGCAAGGATTAATTCACCATCTCTGAAACCCAATTCCAAATCAAAGAAAAAAAATTGGACCAGCTGGCATCAGGTATTCACTCCTCATCTCCTATAACCAGGAGAGTCACAAGGCAGAATGATGACTGCTGGCTGAAGCCTGCATCTTTGCGCAAACAGGGAACAAGGACATCATGGATAGTTAAGGCCAGCAGACAGGTACTTATCCTCTAGGTCTCCATCCAAAATGGAGTAATGACACTTACTTTGGTGTTTTAAGATTTAAATGCAGTAACATATGTAAAGTGCATAGCCTGATGTTCCAATCACAACAATGACATAAATAATGCAAAACCAGTGGATTACTCGTGCTTAATTTATATTTTACTTTGAGATTTATTTCCTTTTTCTTAGTTGTATCTCTGAATAAGGTAACTTTTTTGTATACATTTTCTTTTTATATGTATTTATTCATTTCTTTTTCTTTTCTTTTTTTTTTTTTTTNCACCCAGGCTGGAATGCAGTGGCGCTATCTTGGCTCACTGCAACCTCTGCTTCCTGGGCTCAAGTAATTCTCCAGCCTCAGCCTCCCAAGTAGCTGGGACTCCAGGAGAGAGCCACTAACCCCTGGCTATTTTTTTTAATTTATTTTTTGTAAAGATAGAATTTTGTCATGTTGCCCAGGCTGGTCCTGAGCTCAAAGCAATCTGACCACCTCGGCCCACTGGTTCCTGGAGGAGGGCGCATCCGAGTTAAAGCCTCTTCCAGGAGCTTCATAAAAGCTGTTTTATATATATTGCAGCATCAAGCAAATGAGTATGTTCATAGTATTAGAAACTAAGACTTTCATGAATAGATATGGCATACAAATATAAAGTCAAAAATTAAGAATTTTTAAATTTTGAAGTAATTTATATGGGTTTTATTTTAGATTATGGAAATGTGGAACTAGATTGAGGTGGTATAGTTGCATAGCATTGTGAATATACTAAGCAAGACTGAATTGTTCACTTTAAAGTGGTTTTATGTTATATGAATTTTGCCTCAGTAAATTAAAACCTATTTTTTTTCAAAGACATTGGATTATGACTTTGGTCATGGCAAAACAAGTTGTATTATACTATTCTTCCTGTGTTAACAATTATAAACCCTTGATAAAATATGAAAAAATGTATTTGAAGCCCTGGTAGAGCAACCAAAAACAGGCAGAAACTACAGGGAAGTCAACCCTTAAAAGAAGGAAATCACACTGGGTGAGATCACATTTATATAGCCTTTCTTCCACCTACTTTCTAGTCATGTGGCATAGGCAGCTATATAGAACTCAAAACAAAAAGCCACTCTTACTGACTTAAGGGGTCAGAGGTCAGAGAGATTAGAAAATAAGAGGGATGTCTAAGAAAGGAGAGAACACAGAAAGGGAACCCCAAAATCTACATATAAACTCACCTCAAATTCTTGGTTGACTCTGGAACCATCGATGTGTAGGAAAGATTCCAGGGAGCTCAACGGAGAAGTAACAGCCAGCTGAAAGCCGCAAGGCTGAGAAGAAATTTTGGCCGCTGGCTGTCAAGGAGAGACAGAGTTTGGAGTATGAGCTTCATCAAGTTAGAGAGGCTTGGTAAAGACCTTGAACCTTGCCACTAAAATTGCAGAAGGACTACTTCTTAGGAATAGAGACTATATCCCAGGAATTAGGAATTTACTGTAACTAAGACCTAAAGCAAAAAACAGACTTAACCCTAAAAATGTATAAAAATCAAGCCTCTCTAAACAGCTATAAACTGTACATCAGCAGCCCCCAGCGTTTTTGGCACCAGGGGCCAGTTTCATGGAAGACAGTTTTTCACAGGCAGGAGCCAGGGGATGGTTTCGGGATGATTCGAGCATATTATGTTTATTGTGTACTTTATTTCTAATATTATTACTTTATAATATATAATGAAGTAATTATGCAACTCATTGTATTGTAGAATCAGTGGGAGCCCTGAGGTTGTTTTCCTGCAACTGGACATTCTCATCTGGGGATGTTGGGAGACAGTGGCAGATCATCAGGCATTAGATTATCATAAAGAGCATGCAACCTAGATCTCTCGCATGTGCAGTTCACAATAGGTCTCACCCTCTTATCAGAATCTAAGGCCACCACTGATCTGATAGCTCAGGCTATCAGATGTGAGCAATAAGGAGTGGCTGTAAATACGGATGAAGCTTAGCTCACTGGCCTGTCATCCACCTCCTGCTGTGCAGCCCGGTTCCTAACAGGCCATGGAGCAGTACTGGTGTTTGACTCCAGGGGTTGAGGACCCCTGCAATACATAATCTTTGCAAGGATACATGATTATACTAAACTCTGTTCACCAAGATACATTATACTCTGGTTCATAAAGCAAGTCTCAATAAATACAAAGGATTGAAATCCTACCAAGGATTGGAATCACATAGAGTATGGGGGTTTTGTTTTTGTTGTCTAATAGAGACAAACTTTTTGCTTTGCTGCCCAGGGTGGTTTCAAACTCTTGGCCTCAAGTGATCCTCCCCCATCCCAAAACGCTGGGATTACATATGAGAGCCACTGTGCCCAGCCCCTACAGAGTATGTAAAATAGGAATCAGTAACAGACACCTGGAAAACCCATACATGTTTGAAAATTAAAGAAGACTTGTTAGTAATCCTTGGATCAAAGAACTCACAAAGGAAATTAGAAAATATTTTAACTGAACAATAATGAAAATACAATATATCAAAATTTGTAAGATGCCATTAAAGCACTGCTTAAAGGAAAATTCATAGGTTTGAATGCTTACTTTTCAAAAAGAAGATTTAAAAATCAATGATTTCAGTTTCCACCTTAATAATATCTACTCAATGAATACTGACAGTGAAAAAAATAATATTCACTCAGTTTTTTTAAAAAGATTAGTAGGTTAGGATTTAGAAGGAAACTTTCTCATTCTGATGAAGATCTATAAAAAACCTCAAGCTAGCATCATACTTAAATATCGAAGGCTTCTCCCTTAAGATTGGAAACAAGGCAAGGATATTCACACTCTGTTTATTCATTTAAGTAATAGATGTCCTAGCCAGGATAATAGTCAGGAAAATAAATAGAAGGCAAAAAGATTGCAAAGAAAGAAGTATAACATTCTTATTTGCAAATGGCATGATTATTTATACAGAAAATCCTGGCCTGGCACGGTGGCTCACTCCTATAATCCTACCACTTTGTGAGGCTGAGGCAGGCAGATTGCTTAAGCTCAGGAGTTTGAGACCAGCGTGGGCAACATGGCAAAACCTTGTCTCTACCAGAAAGTACAAAAATTAGCGAGGCGTGGTGGCTCACGCTTGTAGTCCCAGCTACTCAGGAGGCTGAGATGGGAGGGTCACTTGATCCCAAGAGGCTGAGGCTGCAGTGAGCTGTGATGACACTACTGTACTCCAGCCTGGGTGATGAAGGGAAACCCTGTCCCAGAAAAAAATAAAAATAAAGAAAGGATCCCGAAGTATCTACAAAAAAGCTATTATAACAAAGAAATTAATATAGTGGGTTCACAAAATACAGGTCGGTCAGTAATTGTATTTCTTTACTATAAGCAGTAAACAATAGGCAAATGAAATTTTTTAAAAATTTAAAATCTTTTCTGAATACACCAAGAAGCCTAAAAACCTTAGAAATAAACATTATAAAGAGGCACAACAGCTATATACAAAAAAACTACAAAAACATTGCTGAAAGAAATTAAAGAAGATCAAAATAATGGAGCTGTTTTCATCATTTGGAAAGACTGTTCTTACAGAACTGATCTACAGACTTGACACAGTCCCAGTCAGAAACCCAACAGGCATTTTTGTAGCAGTGGATCAGTTGCTTCTAAAATTTGTGCAAACATGCAAAGAACTCATATAACAGCCAAAAAATCTTTACTAATAACAAAATTGGGAGATTGACACTACCAGATTTCAGCAGTAAAGGAGAAAATAAAAACAGGTATCTTGCTAATTGCAAAGGTAAAAGCAGAGCTTTAAAACGGAGAAATCAGGTAGTCATGATCTGTGATGGCTAATTTTGTGTGTCAACTTGGCTGTGCCACAGTGCCCAGATGTTTGGTCAAACATTATCCTGGACATTGCTGTTAAGGTGTTTTTAGGATAAAATTAACATTTACATAAGTGGACTTCGAGTAAAGCTAATCATGTCCTCCAAAATGTGAGTCTGCTTTATCTAATCAGTTGAAAGCCTTACTAGAACAAAGACTGACCTCCTCTGAGCAAAAAGGAATTTTGCCAGCAGATTGTCTTTGGACTCAAACTATATTTCTTCCCTGAATCTCTAGACGTCCAGTCTACCCTGCAGATTTTAAATTTAACAAGCCTCTACAAGCATGTGAGCCAGTTGGTTAAAATAAATCTCAAGCTCGCTCTCTCTCTTTCTCTTTCTGTTTCTCTCTCTGCCCTCTGCCCGACTCTGCCACACACACACACACACATATACACACACTCTCTCTCTCTCTCTCTCTCTCTCTCCCTCTCTCTCTATTGGTTCTGTTTCCCTGAAGAACCCTTACTGATACACCATTTTAACTAAGTAATCAAATTTAGCATCAAAAAGTATGAGACAAACTAACATTGCACAGCATAAATTATGAGGGATTCTTGCCAAAAGTGTTAAACCTAATCCAATCAAGTATTTGTTTTATTTTATTTTTACTTTCTGAGGCCTGGCAGAACCAATCAAGTCTGACTTCTAGTTTTCTAAAAATATAGGAGTTAGAGAAAGAAATTAGACTACACTCCCATCAGACAAATTCAGAAAGTGAGAACTTTCTTTTTGCCTATTTTTTAATATTTAAAAAAGACAGGGCCTCATCATGTTACCCATGCTGGTCTCAAATTCCTGGCCTCAATCAGTCCTCCTGCTTCTGCCTCCCAAAGTGCTGCCATTACAGGCATGACCCATCACACCCAGCCAGAATATGAGAACTTTCTATTAAACAGTTGGTCTGGCACCTATTTAATAAAAGTAATGTATGTCAAAAGACTACAGAAACATAACTATGTGTGATGAATAGCTATTATAAAATTCTCAGTTTGAAAAAAATTCTATGGAAGACACTTAAGAGACAAAGAAATCAAATTACCCAATTTTAAAATGGGCAAGGGATCTGAATAGATATTTCTCCAAATATGATGTACAAATGATTAACAAGCACATGAAAAGATGTTCCACAGCATTAGCCTTCAGAGAAATGCAAATCAAAAGCACAAAGAAATGCCACTTCACACCCACTAGGATGACTGTAATCAAAAAGATAATAACAAGTATTGCTGAGGATATGGAGAAATTAGAACCAACATACACTGCTTGTGGGAATGTAAATTAGTACAGCTTCTTTGGAATACAGTTTGGCAGTTCCTCAGAAGTTAAACATAGAGTTACCATATGGCCCAGCAGTTCATCTCTTAGGTATATACCAAGAGAAATGAAAACATAATGCTGGTGAAAAACTTGCACATGAATGTTCATAGCAGCATTATTCATAATTGCCGGAAACTGGAAACAGCTCAGTGCCCATCAACCAATGAATGGGTAAACCAAATGTTACCACATTCATACAATGGAATATTATTCAGACATAAAAGCAATGAAGTAGTGACACATACTACAATGCAGACAAACCTTGAAAACATTACTAAGTGAAAGAAACCAGACATAAAAGACCAGATAGTATATGATTCAATTTATATGAAATGTCTAGAACAGGTAGTTCTGTAGAGACAGAAAGCAGATTGGTGGTCACCAGGAGCTGGGGGAAGTGACGGATGTATATAGATTTTCTTTGTGGGGTGGTGAAAATGTTCTGAAATTAGATAGTAGTAATGGTTGCACAACTTTGCAAATAGACTAAAAACTACAGAATTACACATTTTAAAAAGGTAAATCTTTATGGTATGTGAATTATATCTCAATGAAGCTGCTAAATATAAAATAGTAGTCAAAATGGCCTCAGTTTTCTAACTGGAGTCTCCTTGTGTGGCAATAGCTTTTACCCAGGACTTCGGTTGGTCACATGAAAGGGGAGCATTCTAACTTGTTCATACCTCCAATGGATTTTGAGACTTCTAAGGCAGATGCCTTCCCTTGTACATATAAGAATCCAGTGACTAAGAATACACTAAATATAGATGATGATAAGCTGATATCTATTTTCCCCTGGAAAAAAGTGGTTCCCCTGCATCTGAGACTTCCCAGAACTGAAAGCATCAAAGAAGCAAGTATCTGAATATTTCCACTGGCAGCTGCCATCCACTACATTTCAGTCAGGGGAGAGTATGCTGCCATAGATCAAATCCCATTTTAACAAACCTTATGCCAGTGGAAATTTCAGTGTAACCAAATATTTTGAAAATCTCAATCATTTAAAGTAATAATATGTAATAAAATGCTAGTATAGTAAGAAATGGGATAGTCTCTTGGAATTGATTATAATGGGGCTGAATTTTAATCATCCTAGAGACAAAAAATGTAAAGAGTGATAGTTTGCAGTATAGTTAGAGATGAGAAACAATAAAATGATGGCAAGTACTAGATGAATAATTTTTAAAATGCTATAGTAATTCAAAATATGCTACTAGCGTCCATTTACAGAGCACTTACTTTGAGCTTGAAAACTTCCCAGGTACTGTAGAGGGAATGCAAAACATCACCTCTACCTGAAGTCCATTATTTAAAAGTTTGGCCAGTTATTCTGAAACTGCTTTCCATTTTTAACAAGTTTACATTCTTAAAAGCCAAAAGTAATGTTTTATTTTCTTCTGTAATAGATGCTGTGCGAGAAGTAAGGAAATATTCCTCAGTTCATACCATTGAGAAGAGTTCTACCAGCAGACCTGATGCATATGAACACACACAGATGAAACTTTTTAGGTCTCAAAGAAATCTTTACATTTCTGGATTTTCTCTATTTTTTTGGCTGTAAGTAAAAAAAAAAATAATAGTAGGAGCACAATTTAAAAACATGATTTTGCTTCACTTTCTCATTTTGTCCACCTTTACTATAGATTTTTTTTTAAGAGAGACAACCTTTTGCTCTGTTGCCGAGGCTGCAGTGCAGTGGTGCCATCATAGCTCACTGTAACTTTAAACTCCCGGGTTCAAGCGATCCTCCCTCTTCAGCCTCTCAAGTTTCTAGGACTACAGGTGCACACCACCATGTAGGGCTAATTTTTAAATTTTTTGTAGAGATGGGGTCTCACTTTGTTGCCCAAACTGGTCTCCAACTCTTGGCCTCAAGTGGTCTGTCCACCGCAGCATCCCAAAGTACTGAGATTACAGGCACAAGTAACTGTACCCAGCCTACTGTAGATTTGTAAATAACATCTTTGTAAAAGAACTCAGATAAAATACCCAAAGAATGAACAGTAGTTAACAGCTTGTAGGTTTGCCAAGCCCATAAGGCCTTGAATGATCAGGCCCCCATCTCTCTGTGGAGCCTTGTCTCATATGTGTTTCTGATGTGTACAATGCATTCCACCCTTACTGACCTTCACCATTTATTCATTCATTCAATCTTGCAACAAATATTGATTGAGTTCTGTAGTGTACCTAACTCTTTCCTATTTTATGGTCTTTACACAAGCTATTCCTTTTGCCAGAACACTTTTCTTCCCTCATTTCCTGGCTGTTATTCATCCATTAGCCTCTTTCTCAAAGGAGCCTTCTGTGGCCATCACTACCCTCAAAGTAGGTAGGTCTTCTCTTATAGGTGCTCAAAGAATATATATATTTCATTTTCTAGTGTCATTCATGGTTGTAATTCAATACTGTTTTAACTTTTGCTTCCCCAAATAGTAGCTAAACCCCTGAGGACATGGACCCTACTGTTTTCCGCTGTGTCTTCGGTGCCTAGCAGAGTGTCTTGACACTTAGCAGTTCTTCAGTAATTGAATGTCTGCTGGGTGCATAATTGAAGATCATAGTCACTACTTCTAACAATGGCAGTTACCCATAAACAGATGTGAATGAGCAGTTCTTCGGCTTGGTTGACCTTATACACTGTTCCTTAAATAGCAGAATTTGAACTGGGCCAAAAAAAGAATTTTCTTACTGGCTCTGCCACACTGTCTGAAATTTTCCTGTTTCTGCTCCTCTAAGTTAAAGCCTTCTACAGGAAAAAAATAAGTACCACTGAACCTTTATTCCAAATGCTGGTTTTCTAACAAAGATTCCAAAGGAATGAAACATGGGCCTGCTTTTACTAAGAGAGTTGAATTCAAAAAAAATAATAATGTGTTCTAACCACCATCTGCATCCACCACACCTATACCTGGGGAGTCATTTGGCAATGACTGTTTTAAAATAGGTTTCTGATGATTGGTCTACTAATACATTATTCTGTTTGTTTGTTTGTTTGTTTGTTTGTTTTTCTTAGAGTGTTGAGACGTCTGGTTACGCTTATTACTCAACTGGCAAAAGAACTGTCAAACAAAGGTGTACTTAAAACTCAAGCAGAAAATACTAACAAGGCTGCCAAAAAATTTTTGGAAGAAAATGAAAAACTAAAACGGGTATTTAGTTTTCTTTGTAAAAATTAAATGTTGTTGGTGTTCCCAAGGAGAAATATATCTGTTTTCAGCATCAAAAAGGTATTTTTATAATTTATAAGCAGAAAATGACAATAATTAACAATATTTTAGGTAATAATTGTTTCAAGAATAGTTTTACTATTCTTTAGACTTGCTTGTTCCCACTAATATTTTTACTATTATTTAGATTTTCTTTTTCTCCATAGTGGATTAATACCATTGGACCTATTTTCTATGATTTATAAAGAAAATAGTATCCTAGGAATATGAATTTTAATTCCTTCATTACCCTTAGTTTACTTTATAATCTAAAGCAAGTCTTTATAACTCTGTTTCCATTTCTTTTTCAGTTAAAGTATTTTTAAGCCTAGATTTTAGTTTTCTTTTAAATGATTGGTTTCTATAAAGCAGAGAAATATCATTTATGCTAGATTCATAATTGCATATAATATTTAACATCTTTAACGTTATTCCTCTATTTTCTGTTCTTTGATCTCATTTCACAGTGGTAAAAACAAAAACACAGTCATCAAAGCTTTGCTATGCGATAGCTAAACTCGAAAGCAGACAGCCTTGTATTTGTAGAACAACTGATCATGTACATATCTTAATTTAAAATTATACACATCATTTTGGAGTAATGATTTGTAACCATCAGAACACTGCTTTTTTCCACTTCAGTTGTTTTCCTCTTATTATTTAGCGCCAAGAAAATGGAAAGTATTATTTTTCTCAGTTAATATAGTTTAATTATAATTAAAAAAAAAAAAAAAAAAAAAAAACTCCTTCCTCAAAATACTTTTGCAACTTTTCTCTTGGGATTGTTTTCAGAGCCAGTTACCCATTCAAGGAAACTTACCAGTTCCTTGACCCTGCAAAATTTATTCTTTTTTGTGTTTTTTTTCCTCTCCTTTGGTTCTATGCTGTTCAGATTCACTGCTTCCTGCATAGCTGTGACCCAATCAGTGGTTCTAGATTATCAGAGGAGGTACAGGTATGCTGGGTTAAAGCCAGTATACAGTGGGGAGAAAGTTTGTGAGCTGGACATCAAAGCAGCTGTCAGTGCCCAAAGTATAATTAATTGACCAATAAAGTGACCAATAAAGGCCACAAGTGAGAATATACAATATAACTTCTATTTCAAGGTACTCATGTTGGTTTTGAAAAATTAGTTAAGGAAAGATAAGCTTGTGAAAACACCCCCTTTGTTTTTTTTTTCCTTCCTTTCTTTGTTTTCCTTCCTTTCTTTCCTCTCTTTCCTTACCTCCCTCCCTCCATCTCTCCCCAGACTGATCTCAAACCTTTAGCCTCAAGCAGTTTTCCCATCTTGGCCTCTAAAAGTGCTGGGATTATAGGCATGTGTCACCACACCCAGCCATACCTCTTCATTCTCTATCAGAAACATATTATCCAGTGGAAACTGGGATTACCTTGAGATTCAAGAGACTTAGGTACTAGTTCCAATGTGTGACCTAGCACAAATCACCTATGTTATGGGCCTCAAAGTTCCTTAGATATAAATAATAGTTAATACTGTGCCAGGTATTGCTTTAGATGCTTCACAGTAAGGTTTTTAACTGTTAATTTTCACAACAGCCCCATGAGTTTCGTATTGTAATTATCTGCATTTTATAGATGAGGAAACAGAGGCACAGAAAGGTTAAGTGACTTGCACAAAATAATTCAGCTAATACATGACAGAACTAAAATTTGAACCCAAGCAGCTTGACTCTAGAATCCACATTCATAACTCCATGATTTTGTGCCCTCAACTCCTATGCTGTCTAGTAAAACAATTTCCACGTGGTACCTATGACCCCTTTATAAAGTTCTTATATGTAGTTAAAGTAATGAATTAATTATGAAAGACCAATTAACTTTTAATTTTACTACTTCAAGTAATAGAGCTTTACTTTGCCCTGATTTAACTTACCAAGGTGGGATAAGATAGATAAGACAATGAACACTTGCATTGTTGTAGCTGGTAGTCATTAAATTTCAGATTTCAGCCCTCTTGGTCTTTCTCCAGCATCAGGCTATACATCATAAATTTAGGCAAGTTTACAGTGCAGTACTGAAAGCTTATTTACAAGACTAACACAAATCCAACTTTTCCAAGTCAATGGCATGAAAATTCAAGTAGTCAGCGAAAACATTCCTGCAACTCAATGATTCTCTTTTAATTTGGGTAATCACTGGAGATTTTATGAACTGAATTCAGTGAAGTGATAGCTGGAGTTGTTTTCAACTTGAAGTAGGCAACAAATTAAAAGAGTTAGAGAATTTTTTTTCTTCTGCTCTTTAGAAAAAAGAAAAAACTTTTTTTTTAATTTGCGAAGATATGGGACTCCTTTAGTTTCAGAATGTACTTCAATCTTCCTATCTCCAAAAAATAGTCCTTGGGATTATATGATATATGCAATCGAGCTTTAATTCCTCCTTCTGACCTGCCTAATCTCTCTTTATGTAGCACAGTAGTACTGTATTTGGTCTTGTGCTACAGTTTTTATGCTCATCTCATCCTTTCTACTACTCGAAAGTAAAGATCATGTTTCTCTCACATTTTTTATCTCTTAATAGCACCTTGCATTGTAAAATATTTGAATGTAGTCATTGCTCAGTAGAACTTTGTGAGTTTTGTTAACTATATTGGCTTACATTAGAAAATAAATCACCCTGCAGTAGAAATGCCTCTCTTATGTCAGTCTGTTTAAAATTCTCCTGAGTTCCTTTTTTACTTGACTATAAAACCTGTCATTATCAAGTTGCTGCCACTGGCCAGGTGCAGGGCTCATGCCTGTAATCTCAGCACTTTTGGAGACTGAGGCGGCAGGATTGCTTGAGGCCAGGAATTCAAGACCAGCCTGGGTAATATAGCAAGATCCCTACTACACACACACACACACACACACTCACACGCACGCACATGCACACATTTTAATTATCCTGGTGTGGTGACAGATGCCTGTAGTCTCATCTATTCAGGAGGCTGAGATGGGAGGATCACTTAAGCCCAGGAGGTCAAGGCTTAAGTGGCTATGGGTTGCCCCACTGTACTCCAGCCTGGGTGAGAGAGTGAGATGCTGTTTCTAATTAAAAAAAAAAAAAAAAGGTTGCTACCTCTTTATTTGGTCTACTGACCCACACCAGTATACATATTCTGTTTTTCAAACACTTTGTCCTTCTTGGTAATTTAAATTCTTTATCACTTCTTTAAGTCAGCTTCTTAGTTCTGATGGTAATTATAGTTTCTGTTCACAATACAGATTATGAAATTTTTACTCCATGATATTTTTATTTTGATCAGTCGTTTTACTATTTGGGTCTTTATTTTTGTTACCTAGAAAAGATAAGGTATAGACATTAACATTTTTAAAGCCAGAAGCAATTTTAAAATATAAAGAGTATTACAAAAGATTAACAGAATAAAAGTAATTTGGAAACTGTTCAATGAAAATTATAATTTTCCAGCTATAGAAATGGGCTTGTCATTTTCCGCTTACCCATCTCCACTCTGATATACTCTTCTCTTACAAATATATCTGTATAAAAACGGGCTGAGTAGACAGCTCTGCAATCAGAACATAAGGGTTTTCTAATTAATATCATCCTCAGAACTGTTTTTTTCCCTTAGATTTACATTTCTCAGTTAATTGACAAAGAAAGACATTATTTATCTAAATACTTTTGAAAACATAATTTTAGTCATAGCAACTAGAAATTCTTTTTATTTTCATTTTAGAGATTTTAGCCATAATAAAAAGAAATCTTTTTTATGTGTTTGCCAAATATTAAGTTTCTGTTAGCAAAAGTACATTGTAGAAAACTATAAAATTCTGAAAAGGACAAGGAATAAATTATAGGCCAGTAATTTTAGATAGGTCACTCAGCTCATTTTCTGTAAGAATGGCTATTGCAATCCAAGCTTATTTCTTCCTATATCTCTCTTTTGCAATAGATTTTGAAAAGCCATGGTAATAATGAAGAACGTGTTTTGGAAGCAGAAAATAAAAAACTAGTAGAAGACCAGGAGAAACTGAAAACTGAATTAAGGAAGACTTCAGATGGTAACTTTGTGTACATGTGAAAAAGTGAAAAGACTAGCATGATATTTTATGCTGTACACTTCACTGTTTTTCCTAAAACAAAACTAATGCCTGCATGTTCTTCTAAGATACCAAGAATGACCTATTTATAAATTCTGGTTCAAATATGAAGATAAAACATTGTGTCAGCCAAGAGAAACATGCTCTGTTATACAGAAAAACATGTAGGTGTTTCAGATCTGTGTTGTAAATACAGATGTTCTTACCTTAGCAAAAGAGCTATGTTCCTAAAAAGTTGTTTATAAATATGTTTTTATAAAATGAATCACATTTTTCCATCATCGTATATTCCTCCTTTCAGAGAAACAATTGCAGGGGAACAGTTTTCCTACAAGAAAAGATACCGTTTATTTCAAGCACTAATGTATCATACCTGTTAGACGTAAGGAAAGCGTTCCTCAAAAGAGACAGGTAGGCACAGAGTAGGCAGCAGTATCTGGGATATCAGCGAAGAATTTCAGTGCCTCATTCCAACATAACATTGCAGTGTAGGCTTGTAGTGGAGCACCCCAACTCCATTTCCCTGAAGGGAGCGATTTCTTCTACATTTAACAACAACAACAAAAAGAAAACGTTTGCTAATCAAAGAACAGAAAAGTAGATACCCCAATTCAGTGTCATTCAAAAAAACTCAGTGTAAGTTTGTGGCTTGAAACTTTGCAGCATTTCTGCATACAACGGATTGTTTGTTTGTGTTGGCCAGATACTGAGAAACCTCACTGCCAGTCAGTGTTAAGGTAATGATCAATGCTGAGACCTTCTCCAGTTTCAAATGTCTCTCACTACTTTAAATTAGAGGTAAATTGGAGACTATTCCGTGCATCAAGGACCTACTTCATATCATGTATAAGTTTAAATCTTCTTCAAGTTTAGGCCTCAGTATAAAAGAAGTTTCCCTGTAATAGAACTTGCTATTGTTGAATATGTATGTTGTTTGGATAGGGTTTACTTCAATCAGGATATATTTGAATTTGAGATGGGAAGCATAAAGATAAAAGCTAACAGAACAAAAATCTGCAGGAGAATATTTATGTGATACAAGACTCTTTAGTCACTTTCCTACTTATCATTTCAAGTGAAAAAAAGAAGATAATTCAGAAGCAGTAAGTTAAAAAATAAATTACCCTTCTAGACAAAGTAGTATATTATATGGTTGGCATAGTATAGCCCAAAATTCAAGAATCTTCTAGTTGGTACTGTTGCCTTTTTGTAATTCCAAAAGATTTAGAACTTGATCAAAAAATTTAAGTGTTTGTATGAAAACGAATTTAGTAGTTACCTACCATTTACAACTGACATTTCAAAAGAGAAACTGGTGTTCTTTTTTAACCCACATAAAATATTGCTGCTAATTCTTTTGAAGAATGAAATGATCTGTTTCCAAAACACAAAAATACTGTTTTCTTTTTTCTGTATCCACCAAGAATCTCTTTTCTTATGTTATAAGCAGGGTGCACAAAAATAAAAGATAGACAGGAGTGGATGTGTGCTACATTTCCACTTTAGTTTCACCTTTGGCCTTTCAAAACTTCCGGCTCTGAGATATTTTGAGCTTTAACTCTTTAAATATGGCATAAGACTAAACTCAATACATGAGCATTTCTTTAAAGGACAAAATCAGATTTTAGAGAAAATGAGTTCTTTGACAATGTAAGCATTGTGTTTATAATCTGATAACAAGTGAAACCAGCTTCTGTGTTTGAAGTGTAGACTGCAGAACTAATTTCAAAGTGAATTTGTGTTGAGGTAAAGGCAGATTTTACCTGTTTGAGTGTGTCCTATTTGGTTCCTGCAAGATGTATAATATTTTATGAACACATTTTATTTACCCAAAGGTTTTTTTAAAAAATAACATTTATAATGACCTTGAGAAGATCAAAGTTGCATTTCTAAAGTAGGTATTTCCTTGGTCATGTTCTGTTGACCTAAACCAGTCAAATTCAGCAAGATAAGAACTAAGAAATTATATCAATTAATAGCACATGATTTGGATGAATAGAGTAGTACAATGCTTTGTGTACAGTACCACTCAAAAATATTCATGGATTTCTAAATTTTGAGGGTGTTAGGTGACAGTATTTAAGAAAGATTTAGAAGGATCTCTTATATTTGAAAATAGAGTAAAAAGCAAAGTAGGGTTTTTTTTTTTTTAAGAGGAAAATAGGGTGTTTTCCATGTGAATTTTCTTATCCTTGGTGTTACTTAAATTTAAGTGAAACATTTTCTCTCAAGTGTTTTAGTGGAAACAAAACATAGATACCAACATTTATTTAAGCTAGTTAGCCCCAAATTAGAAATGTGGCATTCTGAAGGCAGCTACTAAGAACACTCTGTCAATACTGGCAAACACCTTCAGTTTTTAACCTCCAGACTCCTATTTTGACTAGAGTTTGTAAACTTATTACTGGTGCTTCAGTGCAGTAATATCACCTTAGCAATTCAAAAGAGAGTGTGCATATCCCAAAGCACCTAATTTACACTCAGGACTTAGTCAGTTGTAAGGACGTGATCTGTCATTTTAATGACCCATTTAACAGTAACTCTGATGTCTCAATGTATGGAGTAATTGGAAAAGGGCACTGCCATGAAAAATTAGTACCTAAGCTTTGAAGAATTTACAAAGTTCATAAGCTCTCATAAGAGAAATATTTCATTGAGAAACCTTCTGATGTCCAAGGAGATTGACTTTAAAGGTCTCTTCCAAGAAAACTACTTATTTTCATAAATAAATACCTTTCTGTATTCTCTTTTTTTTTTTTTTTTTTTNACCTTCCAGGTTCAAGCGATTCTCCTGCCTCAGCCTCTCAAGTAGCTGGGATTACAGGCATAAGCCCCCATGCCCAGCTAATGTTGTATTTTTAGCAAAGACAGGGTTTCTCCATGTTGGGCAGGCTGGTCTCGAACTCTCAACCCTGGATTATCCGCCCGCCTTGGCCTCCCAAAGTGCTGGGATTATAGGCATGAGCCTTGCACCTAGCCTACCTTCCTTTATTCTTATAACTAGAAATATGTACCATTCAGTCACTACATACATCCAAGCAATGATAAAAGTAAATATGGTTTAAAAAGTGATTGAGCTGTATGTGGAAATGTCTGTTCTTCATTCTTTTGGGAGCAGGAATACATATAGATATTAAAAACATGCCATATATTAAAAGGAATTCTTAGGGCTGCCAATCTTATAGTAAAGGTTGAATAGTGGCGTATATCTCCTACAAAAAGAAAAGAAAAAACAGTAACTGGGGGAAATTTCCTGACCATGCCTTTCTTCTCTCGGTTTCAGGCTTTCCTTTGTTTCTTGTTTGTTTCATCAGCAATTTTTTTTTTTTTTTTGGAGACAGTCTCACTGTCGCCCAGGATGGAATGGAGTGGTGCAGTCATGACCTACTGCAACCTCAAACTCCTGGGTCAAGTGATCCTCCTGCCTCACGCTTCTGAGTAGCTGGGACTACACAAGTACACCACCATGCCCAGCTGCTATTTTTTTTTATTTTTTGTAGAGACAGGATCTTGCTTTGCTACTTAGTCTGGTCTCGAACTTCTGGTTTCAACCCCTTCCTCCTCAGCCCTCCAATAATGCTGGGATTACATGCATGAACTGCTGTGCCTGGGCCTCAGCAATTTTTAAAAGAACTTTTCAAGTAATTGATTCATTGTAAAGTCATTTAATGTGGAGCATAATTAACACTTTCCTTAAAAAGTATACCTCTTGAGGATAAAGCAAACTTAAAATAAATTTCTTAAAGCATATACTAACAAATCAGAAGCTGAGTGTAAAGACCTATTATGGGTACCTGTATTAGCAGCCTATAGTAAAGATAGTACATTTGAACCAGGAAACAGAACCTTCTAGTCCCCACTTAAAATATTGATAATTGAGCTCTCTTCACAGATAAATGCTTTTATATCACCTTGACTTACCTTGAACAAAGCTAAAATTACCTTTTACAGACCAACTTCAGTATCCTTGAAGATATTCAGTTTTTTTACCTTTTATTGCCAGTTAACATAGAGACTAGAGAGTGAAAAATAGTTGAAGTGCTTTCCAAGAGAAATTGGAGATCAAAACAAAATAAAAAATTACAGGGGAATTGCTATTCTATATACCCAGAACACTAAATGCCTGCCTCTTGAATGTTA
The DNA here is from genome assembly GCF_001604975.1 of Cebus imitator. NCBI lineage: Eukaryota > Metazoa > Chordata > Mammalia > Primates > Cebidae > Cebus > Cebus imitator. The sequence goes on from NW_016107507.1 coordinate 720,720, forward strand.
AGAATAAGTCATATATTTTGTGCATAAATTTGAAACTATAGGGTTTCTAGTTTCTTACAAATGAACCACGTATTCATCTAAAAATAAATTCTCAAAGTTCGCCCTAAGCATGTTTTACAGTTGTGAGTTTTTGTGGACATGAACTCGGTTATCTTTTACCTACAGTTATATCAAATTATTTTAACATCGTTAATGCTTAAAAACGGTTTGCTGGTTTTGGTCATAGATTTTTTTTTTTTTTTTTTTTTTTTTTTTTTTTTTTTTTTTTTTTTTTTTTTTTTTTTTTTTTTTTTTTTTTTTCTTTTTATGAGCTTTTGTGATTTAAATAAGAAAAAAATATTTTTTCTTATCTGCTTACATGTCTGGAAGTTTTGCTTCTTTGACATCTTTGTCCCTTCCTGTATCAACTGAAAAAAAAAAACCCTCCACATTAAGAAAGAATAGTATAGTTTATTTGAGGATTTGCCAATAGGCAATATGTAATTAATAGTATTTTAAGTATTTAAAGCAAGTAAAATCCATGACCTGTCCTTTTAGTTAGGTAAATAAAGGATTTATTAGTTCATCTCTGTGTTATCTTCACATGTTGATCTTATTGTCAAAACAGAAAAGAAGGCTTTGCTTGGTACAAACTACTTTTTTGGACTAATATGTAATGGTGATATTTCATCCTGTTTGGTTCCATTACATTCCCATTTAGTTGTGATGTTTCTTTTTCCTGTGAGCTTCTTACCTGTTATCAAGGCCTGTACTCATAAAATAAGCTATGTGTCTTTCAGTGACCGGGGGAATAGTTATAGAGAAGATATTAAGACAGAAATTCAAAGATACCTTATATATTATTCATAGTACTAGCAAATATAACGATGTCTATAGGGAAAAGCTTTTATAATCTCTACAGAGGGACATTAAATCAAGAGAAAACAGTTTCTTCTCAGAAGAGCTTATAGCCCAGATGGTGAACCAAACATATGTACATAAAGCGATTCATTTCCTCCTCAGTGTGAAACATGGGCTAGTCTACCAAAAACATGAGTGGAGAGTGCTAAATGCATATTGAATAAAGGAATGTTCCAGGTGATAAAGATGTAGTCAAGTACAATTCTCTAAATGTGTTTATGGACATTTATGGCAGAAAAATGAATAAAATGGTACTAATGTTGTGAGTGAGAAGAGGAAAGCAAAAAGTAGTCTGGTCTGTTAGAAGTTGATCTGATACACTAGGTGCAGTGAATGATTATGCTATATGGCTGAGGGGTCAATTGATAGAGCCCCTAAGAGATCGAAGGAGATGATTACTTTGAATGACTTGGTGTTCTTTTCTACTGTCTTATTCCATACCTAGATATGCATGTTTACTAAAATCCTTCATGGTAAATACTTTTCTAATAATATCAGCTTAGAGCAGGTTCATGTTTATTGCCATGTGAGGTACAAAAATTAAACTGGATAACTGTAGTCTTAAAACACTTTCAATTAGGAAAAAATAATGCACCAAACTATTAATAGTGGTTTCCTTTAGCATGTGCAACAACTGACTTTTTCTTGGAGTTTAAATTATTTTCTACTATGAATTCTTTTGCTTAATGAAAAAGATAGCTTTTTATTGTAAAAAAAAATTTTTTTAATGTTTTTTAAAAAACCTTTTCCAAATACCCAGGTAATCTGGGGCAGTAGCTTTTTGGCTTGAATTATCTAATTAATTGGCTCTAGTCCAACTTTACTTTGTGGGTAGACCCTAATTATTAGAAGCTGTTCATATAACTTATGCTAAGTCATATGAATTACATTGCAAAATCTGAGGATACACTGGGTAATCTTGGTGAAGTCATTGATTCTTTTTAGGCCATAGTTTTCTCTTTTGTAAAATGAGGGACTGAACTAGTTAACCTTTAATGTCTATTATATAGCTCCAAATAATGTAATTAAGCGAAAATAACCATGAAGAACTTTTTTCATTGTTGGCTTTTTGACCCTTAAAATTATACTTCCTTTTTATGAGAAAAAAACTTTTCACAGTAACTTCTCTAGGTAATTAATTAAACCATATTCTTCACATCTGAAGAATGTTTCATGCAATCTTAGTATCTTTAGGACAGGACCTGGCAGGTTTTATGCATCTGTTAGCTCATAACACAAGTGTGTTATGCGAAATGGGGCCACTAGTCTTCAATGTTTAACTCCCTTATGTAGAGCACTGGGAGAAGAGAGGGTATGCCAGTAAACAGAACCAATTCTCATTAGTGTTAGAGTGTGGCCGTTTGTTTAGAACATTTGTTAGAACTATTGATATGGAATAATAAAACTTTGCAGAAGAAGAGAAATGGTTTAAGAAATTCGCATGTTCCTTTCATTATAATAAAAAATGGGACTAGCTCTCTAGAGGTCTTCCCAGCTCTGAGAGCCTTTGTTATAAAAGGGACTGTTTATCTGGAGCACTTTTACTTTTTTTTTACATTTTATCAAAGTTTTACATATACACACTTTTTAAAGTAAAATAGTAACACAAGGCTTATAATGAAAAAGAGCAGTCTCCTGAGGCCCTGTCCTCAGAAGCAACTACATTCAACTCCTTTAGAAATGTCCTCTGAGGCTGGCGGGATGGTTCAAGCCTATAATCCCAGGACTTCGAGAGGCCAAGGCAGCTAGATCATTTCAGGTCAGGAGTTTAAGACCAGCCTGGCCAATGTGGTAAAACTCCGTCTATACTAAAAATACAAAAATTAGCTGGGTGGCAGTGGTGCGCGCCTGTAATCACTACTACTCGGGAAGCTGAGGCAAAAGAATCTCTTGAGCCTGGGAGGCAGAGGTTGTGGTTAGCCGAGATCATGCCACTGCATTCCAGTCTGGGCGACAGAGTAAGACCCTGTCTCAAAAAAGAAAAAGAAATGTCCCCTGATATGTGCCTCCAGGTTTCTAAATGCAGTGTTTAGGTAGCTTTTTTTTTTTTTGATCTTTCAGTATGGGACATTATCTTTAACTTTGTTATAGGGAAGACAAGGACTTAGATCTCTTATCTCACCCAGTTTCCCTCCCAGCTCCTCATACTTCCCATCCCCCACCATCCTTTCCATTTAATTTAAATATATTATTTAAATGCTATTAAATATATTTAAATATATCCTTTCAACTTAAATATATTATAGCTTTTACTATATCATATTATTACAGCTATGTACTCATCATCATTATGAGGATTCCCTTTGCCTCTTTCCTGTATTAATACCTTCTTTCCTGGATTCCATGTTTTCTACTTTTGTATAGGTTTTGAAAGTCACAGAGGCTATGTGCCAATTTTCATCACATTGTATCAAGTGTACATATTATTACATGATTTATCACTTTTGATGTTGACCTTGATCACCTGGCTAAAATAGTGCTTGTCTAGTTTCTGAACTGTAAAATTACTCTTTTCCTTTTTTTCCATGCTGTAATCTTTGGAAGGAAGTCACTATTCACAGCCCATACTTCGAATGGGGATCAGTGTGCAGATGAATGTACTAAAAAAAGAAAAAAAAAGATGGAAAGTTATGCTCAACCTCCTTGAAAGTAGAGTATCTTTGTAAATTATTTGGAATTCTTCTGTACAGATTTGTCTATTCTATACCATTTGTTTATGTCAGTATGGACTCATGGATATTTGTTTTATAATTTGGGTTATAATTTAATACTAATTTATTGTTCAGGCTGTCTAGGTTTTGTCGTTGGGAGCTCTTTCATTTGGCTCCTGTGTCCCTTTGACACATTTCCATTTTTGGTTGTTTTTGTTTTTTTCATTTTTGGAGCACTTTCTTGTTGGTGTTACAAGATACTCCAGGCTTATCTTGCACATTTCCTGCCCCATTCTTAGAATCAGTGTTTAGGGTTGTTTTTTGTTTTAATTGAGCTAGATTCTGTGGTACTTTTTATTTATATTTTGTTTTTGATACTGAAATAGTGTGAGATATTTGTAACATGAGTATATTTTCATCAAAATGGTCTGTTTGCCTTGTTTCAGCTATCCTGAGTATTTTGGTTTTTGATTGAAGGTGTTTTTATCTTGTTTCAACCAAGATTCCCATCAAGTGACTAAAGTAACACTTTGTATTATTCATCTGACATTTATCATTTCCAAGTGAACTGTTGACACACAAGTGAATTTTTTAAATGCTTAAAGCTTACACTTTTCATTTATTCGTTCTTTCATTACTTCAAGGAGCATATTTTAGTCATTTACCAATACTAGGCAATATGCTGGGTACTCAGACAGACAGATAAGACACAGCTCTGTTTCTTGACTAGTCCACAATATAGTAAAGGCATAAGTTCAATACAAGCTGTGGTGAAGCTTGAGTTGTAGTAGAAGCCAACACTGGAGCTCAAGGACACTTTCTTGACATTTTAAAGGATGATATTTATTAGCCAGATGAAATGGAAGGAGATAAACAAGATGTTATAACAAGAAAGAGCAGCATGTAACTAGAGGCATTTTTGAGGTACTACAAGGAGCTCACTTGTAGTACCAGCAACTGGAGCATAAAATAAGATGAAAACAGTGGATAGAGTTGAGCAGTAGGCCTAGAAGCCATCCTGAAGGGCCTCATGTGCCATGTTTGTATATTAACATTTCAGGGCGCTCTTAGAGAGCTTTTAGTCCTGAGAGCAATCACTTTGACAGTAGTATGGACAATGAATTAAAGTGGCTGGGCAACTACGTGAGAAATCCACTTAATAATCTAATCTAGAAATGAGAATAGTGGTCACAGAGCTGAAGTGGAATGGATGGATTGTAGGGCTGCAAAGGAAGTAAATCAGCAAACTTTATCAACAGGTGGATGTGAGGTTAAAAGAGATGAGGTGTTGATTGGAGTAATGAATAAAACGTAAACCTTTACCTGCACATACCTGACAATATAGGCATGTACCAAAAAATGATAATATAATTAAACCACAATTTATGTCCTTATGGAACAGAAGTTTGTTTGTCTACTTTCCAAGTATCTTGGAAGCATTACTGTAGATTAACAGTCCAATAAGTGATCATTGGCAACGGAATAGTACATGTGAGGATTAACTACTGAATAGCTCCAGTGTATCACACTCTTTTTTTTTTTCCCAATTTATTTATTTTATTGCATTTTAGGTTTTGGGGTACATGTGAAGAACATGCCAAACTGTCGCATAGGTACACACGTGGCAGTGTGATTTGCTGCCTTCCTCCCTATCACCTACATCTGCATTTCTCCCCTTGCTATCTCTCCCCAGCTCCCC
>NW_016107507.1:731887-816843 GCF_001604975.1 Cebus imitator
CGAATGGGCGACTTCCCGTGGCTCCAATCGCCAGCCAAAAGGGGCACCCGGACCGGTGTATTTTGTACAGAGAACCACTGCTCCGGGGTGCTGACAAAGCAGCCGCACGGGGTGAAGCACGGCACCAGCCGGCACAGCTGCGCTGGCCGAAACAGCCACGCTGGTGACCCGTGGAGCTCCTCCACCTGGGAATTTCCTAGTCTGTGGGCAATAAAAATGTGGCGTCCACTCACCCTCTGCGCTTTCACTGGGAGCTACAATCCTGAGCTGTTCCTAAATGGCCATCTTGGATCCTCCACTCCACCTATCACACTCTTAAATTCTCAAAAAGAGAACCAAATAAATTGAAAAGAAACCCACACAAGACATATGGAAATTTTTCAGATAAAATGTTTTCCTCTGGCTCTATCCTTACAGCTATGGTACAACAGCCCAACTTTAGCTGTCATGCAAATGCCTCTAAAAATTTCCATTTCCTGGCAGAGCTTAACTGGCAGTGTTTGTTCTCTCCGGTAGAAATCATAGTGGTACAATACATGTACACAGTATATTAGTCTCACCAGCTCCTGTCACTGTGCAAATAGCTTCATAAGTGTACATTTGACACTTGGAAAGACAACAAATATTTTTGCTTACTATGTGTAACTAACATTGGTTGAAGCTATTTTCTATATTAATAAGTGATGCATGTGCCTTTAAAAGTATCTAATGGGCCATATCCTAGGACGTAACAGTCTCTCATTGAATCTAGCACTGGCTAGATTCATCGTATTCTTATGAAATATCTCAGTATTTCCATAAAGCCACTGGCAACTGATAGCAGCCCTTTTTTGCAAATAAGAAAACTGAAATAGCAACTTAGATTTATCATCTAAAGCTTCCTTGTCCAATAATATTTTTCTTATATATGCTGTTTCCAAAATAATATGGCTCAAAATAAAGCATATTCACATGTCAGATAACAAGTTTATATAATCCCTTAGTTACAGATGCAGTTGCAAAAGGAGGTGGAAGGCATCCAGGAATGCAATACTATAATTTTTATAAAATGAGATAAAGGACTGGGAAAGAGTCCAAGATGTGTCTAGACAATAATAGCCTTTCCTAATTGGAGCAATAGTAAGCATTAGATTTATTAGTATCTACTGAAATACAAAAAGAAATAAGAAACACGGTTGATACCTTGGCTTAACAAGTGGCAGAAAAACAGTATTTGTCTGCATTTGTTTCATTAATAGCTTTATACCACTAATAACCAGAAGAAACTCCTGGACAGGCTGTACAAGTGGTTTTCTAGCGTCTTTTAAAAAAGGAATTCCTGGGTTGATATCTGAGATATATTAAATGTATTAAATAGTTTATTCATGTTGGAAATTCAAGTATAAATTATTTTTAACATTAAGATCAACTCCTGTTCATTACAAGCTCCTGATCAACTGTCTTAATAGAAAGTACCATAGACTTAGTAACTTATAAACAACATAAATATATTTCTCACAGTTCTGGAGGCTGGGAAGTCTGAGATCAAGGCACCAGTAAATCAGGCGTCTGGCAAGGGCCTGTTTCCTGGTTCTTAGATCATACCATCTTGCTGTCCTCACGTAATGGAAAGGGAAAGGCAGCTCTCTGGGATCTCTTATTAATGAGGGCCCCACCCTCATGACCTAATCACTCCCCAGCCATGCCTCCCATTACCATCACATCGATGATTAGGTTTCAATATATGAATTTTGTGGAGAGGCAAGCATTCAGTCCATAACAACAACATTCTTCAAACTACCATTGTAGTTTTAAGAATACTACTCTTATCTCAGTATTGTAGGCCAGGTGCAGTGGCTCACACCTGTAATCCCAGCACTTTGTAAGACTGAGGTAAGAGAATTACTTGAGGCCAGGATCTCAAGACCTGCCTGGGCAACATAGTGAGACATCATCTCTATAAAAAATTTAAAAATTGACGGGAGTGATGGAGCAAGACCTTGTCTTGAAAAAAATAAAAAACACCATTGCAGACCAGTCAGCCATTATTAAGTTGTAGAATCTACTGTGCATTTTATGTACCAGAAGTCTAGGGTCCTAAACTTTTTTGCTGAGTTCTGAAGATAAAACATACTTGAAAAATGTATCATAGTTTCAAGCAGCCTCTAGGAAATGCCTTGTAGAACCCAAATTGAAAACTAATGTATAACTCTTTATGTTGTGAAAGTCGTTCTAATGAAATGTAACCATCACCAATAGCATCTTCCATACCTGACCCATACGTTTAGCAAGTGACATCACATTAAATTTGTCAAAATCAATCTTTAAGTACCTTATTTAGAATTGTGCTGCTATAGAAGGAACATGGAGGAAATTATAGAGCTGTGCTGTCCAACGTGGCTAGCCACTAGCTACATGTGGCTATTTAAATTTAATTTAACTTAAATTGAAAATATAGGTCCTCACTTAAACTAGCCACATTTAAGTAGTGGCTACCATACTGACAACACAGAGGTAGAACTATGTAGAACATTTGACAATACTGTCTAGAAAGTGCTGATATGAAAAGCACTTTTCTGTAAATTTGAAATTATTTTGAAATAAAAATAAAACTCTATTCAATATTTTCTAGCCCTTTCTAAGGCACAAAATGATGTGACGGCAATGAAGATGCAATCAGAGAGACTTTCAAAAGAATATGATCAACTCCTGAAAGAACACTCTGAACTTCAGGTGGGTGTGACACTCACTTTATGCGCCTAAGAGTTTTGAAATAGTAATTACCTAAGTAAATTATTTGGGTTATTTGTTCTTAACTAATCCAGATGATATACTAAATCCTGGCTTTGTTAAATGACTTAAAGAAGCCACATTTTTACCTAGAGGGTAAAGATGAGGACATTTTAGGAAAATACAAGATAATTATAAGTAATTGCTGACATACATACTTACAGCATTCCAGTTTTGGTGAATCTTTAAGCAAAATAAGTAAGCCACAAAAATGGCAGTATTGGAAAACAGACTGGTTCTAGAAGAGTTGAGTTTTGCTATTTGGGATGTTTGCCATATTCATGCCAGAATGAGGCCAGAATTTCAAGTTCCACATCACACTACTCTTATCTCAGTATTTCAGACATATTAGGACAAAGACTATAGCATTCAAATATATTATTGACCTCCAAATATTGATGTGAAAGATGGAAACAGAAAAAAATGTTTCATTGTTAAAGCCACAAAGTCAGATCTGGGCCATAGGTTTTCTCTTCCTCTCTAATCCAAGAAAAGAAACATTCATCCCTGTTAGGCTTGTGTTTCCTCCCTCCCTTATGCTGCCAGCCAGTAACCTGAGTTGATTTCCCAGCCACACTTTGATCAATTCGGAGAGAGACCATTCTAGAGGCAGCCCTAGCCTTCCCTTGACAGACTGGTTGTGCTTGTCTTCAAAACTTGGCAGCCTTTATGGCTTTCATTTAGGGCTTTTTACAAATTATACCTTTTTTTCACTGTACACATTTTTCAGCATCTTAATGGTCATTATATCTCCAAGGCCCAGCACCGTTCCTGGCCCAAGGCAAGCAGACACTATACTCATAGACTTTGGAATTGGACATACCTGGAGTACGTACCCATATCAGGCCGCATGCTAAGGTTTTTTATCGTAGGCTGGTTATAGCATCCCTTTGGGGCTCACTTCTTTCATGTATAAGATTGGAACAATAATGATGCCTCGCTCACTGGATTGTTAAGAGAACTAAATAAAATGTGTAGGTTTCTTAGCACTATGCCTAGCTGATAGTAAACATTCAATAAATGATAGCTATTATCATCATCATCTATATTACTTCCTCTGTAGGAATTTTGCCAAAAGAATGACTTATTCTTAACCAGCCACTTTGGCCTTGGTTTAGAGCCAGTCATGAAGTAATCAAAGCACGTATTTGTAATCTGATAGTCCCAGTTGGTTTGCATGTTTGGTTTAACTAGCCCATTTTAACAATAGCAAGAAAAAGACAAGGTAGCCAGAGAAAGGTGAATACTCTCTATGCTCCAATCCCAAGACTGAGGGCTCAGTTCACATGATCTGGAGCAGATAGGTAGATTGTCAGCAAGACCACCCCTTCCCCATCTCAAAAACAGAGATCCTAAAATTGCTTGTCTCATCAGGACTTAATAATTATTCCATGGCATCTTTCAAGATCCACACTGGAAAGTGAAGAAGTCACTTCACAGACCTCTTGCCTAGAAATACAACATCTTCCTCCTATTTGTGAGTTTAGGGTTTACTCAACCAGGATGAGTATCGACAATAGTGGACCTTGCCATGATGTCAGACATGTTTATATCCTTGGATGGAGAAAGGAAAACCAGAAGTATGCCCTCAATTTCTTATTGCCAGTGTCCATCATTGATAGTCTCCACTGTGGTAACAGCCATTGGTTCTATTAATTCTGAAGAATGTATATAACAGTGAGATTCCCTCAACCCATTTCCTCCCCACAAAAAAAGCCACAGTCAGCTTAAAGCTTCTGCATTCTTGGTAAAGGATGTAGAAATATTTTAAGGGCGATCCCTTCCCAAGAAAATAGTTGTTATACCTGCTTATGTGGAAAAGACCCCATCCCAGATTATGCCAAACACCATGCCAAGAATAGGGCCTTGTTTGATAGTACATTCAGGACTTGATCTAATTTCTGCCTGTATCTAGTTTTTGAAATATTTAATAGGTGAAATTTGTTGAGAGTATGCTCTGGACTAAGCACTTGGCTAAGGGCTTACGATATGTTGTTTTATTTCCTCTCCATGACAGCCCAATAATTGAAACTATTTTAATATCCCTATTTTGTGAATGATGAAACTGAGACCCAGAGATGTTACATAATTTACCCAAAGTAACTAGAAAGTGATAGCATACAAAGTCAGAGAATCTTTCTTCAGAACCTCCATCATTAACCACTATGTTCTTTGGCCTTTTGCTGGTCATTGGATTGTGTGTTCTTGGATCTGTTCTCCTGTCACCACTGCTTTACTCTGTATCTCTGGGAGGTCCATTTCCAAGACTCCCTTGCTGTCTGACTTCTGGGCAGTTTTAGCCAATGGCAGGCACTAGCAGACTGAACGCAGGAGGAAGGGGAAAGCCAGGGATTTCTTCTACTCTCTCTGCTGTGGATACCTTCTCCTTTATGGCTCCAGTTCCTTCCCTCCATGGTTTCAGGTCCCACTGGGCAGCTTCTATTTACTGGCCTGCACTTGGGCTCCGTAACCCTCATCCCTCCAGCCCAAGGAGTGGTAGTAGCTTTTCTGCTATTGATAATCCCAGAGGTGCCTTACCATACTGTTTGGTGTGTGTACTTTTTCATTGCCTGTAAAACCATTTCCCATAATATCCCTGAAGGAAAGCAAAATCTCGGCTCTATAGTTTACCACTTCTGTAACCTACCGGTGACTCATTTGACATCTATGCTCCTCAGCTACTTTACTACTTAATGAGAGTTATAATACATCATGAGCATTAAACCAGATCCTGTGTAACAAAGCACTTTACATATTTCTAATCAAGAATAGCTCTACACAGTAATAAAATGCTATTATGTCCTGATTGGTTACATTTTTTCCCATTCAGCTACTCAACCCCCACCCATTGTCTCTTATGAGACCCTGTATAAGATTCTCAGATTTAGAGAGCCTTTTTTTTTTTTTTTTTTTTGAGACAGTTTTTCACTCTGTCACCTGGAGTGCAGTGACACAATCTCGGCTCACTGCAACCGCCACGTCCCCAGCTCCAGTGATTCTCATGCCTCAGCCTACTGAGTAGCTGGGACTACAAGCACATGCCACCATACCTGACTAAATTTGGTATATATATATATATATTTTTATGGAAATAGAAAAAAAATAAAAAATTTAAAAAATGAGGGAAGAAAATAACAAACAAGCAGCCAACCAATATTTCATTTAAACCTGTGAGTAGGTATGATGTGGTACTGATAAGAGTGTGTATTTTGTGTATTTAAAGTAGAGAGTTTTATAAATGTTTATTAAGTTTACTTGTTCCGGATCTGTGTTCAAGTCCTGGATATCCTTGTTAATTTTCTGTCTCGTTGATCTGTCTAATATTAATGTTGAAGTCTCCCATTATTATTGTGTGGGAGTCTAAGTCTCTTTATAAATCATTAACAGCTTGTCTTATGTATCTGCGTGCTCCAATATTAGGTGCATATATATTTATGATCATTGAGTCCTGTTGTTACTTTGATCCTTTTACCATTATGTAATGTCCTTCTTTACAACTCCTTTTTTTTTCTCTCTCTCTCCATTTGATTGGTGAGTCTTCCTCCAGCCTTTTGTTTAGAATCTTTGTGTGTCCTTGCTTATGAGATAGATCTGGACACAGCATGCAGATGGGTTTTGACTTTTTATTCAACTTGTGTGTCTGTGTCTTTGATTGGGGCGTTTAATCCATTTAAATTTAGGATTAATATTGACATTTGTGAGTTTAATATTGTCATTTAATGCTAGCTGGCTATTTTGTCCATCAGCTGATATAGATTCTTCATTATAAAGATACTCTTTATCTTTTGGTAAGTTTTTGGGATGACTGATACTGGTTGTTCCTTTCTGTGTATAGTGTTTCTTTCAGAAGCTCTTGTAAAGCAGGCCTGGTGGTAATGAAATCTCTGAGTGCTTGCTTGTTTGTGAAAAATTTTATTTTTCCTTCATTTATGAAAGTTAGTTTGGCTGGATATGAGATTCTGGGTTGAAAATTCTTTTCTTTGAGGATATTGAATATTAACCCCCACTCTCTTCTAGCTTGTAGGGTCTCTGCTGAGAGATCTGCTGTGAGTCTGATAGGTTTCCCTTTATGGGTAACCTGACCTTTCTCTCTAGCTGCCCTTAGAATTTTGTCCTTTATTTCAACCCTGGTGAATCTAATGATTATGTGTCTTGGGGTTGCTCTTCTTGAGGAATATCTTTGTGGTGTTCTCTGGATTGCCTGGAGTTGAGTATTGTCCTGCCTTACTAGATTAGGAAAGTTTTCCTGAATAATATCTTGAAAAATACTTTCCAGCTTGGATTCATTCGCTTCATGACATTCAGGTACACCTATCAAACATAAATTAGGTCTTTTCACATAGTCCCATATTTCCTGTACACTTTGCTCATTCCTTTTTACTTTTTCTTCTCTAATCTTGCCTTCTCGTTTCATTTCATTAAGTTCACCTTCAAACTCTGATATCCTTTCTTCTGCTTGATCAATTCGAGTGTTAAAACCTGTACATACTTCTCGAAGTTCTCTTATTGTATTCTTCGGTTCCATTAATTCACTTATATTCCTCTCTAAATTGTCCATTCTCGTTAGGATTTCATCAAACCTTTTTTCAAGGTTCTTAGTTTCCTTACATTGGGCTAGAACATGTTCCTTTAACTCACAGAAGTTTCTTATTATCCAATTTCTGAAGCCAAATTCTGTTATTGGAACGCACTCATTCTCCATCAAGCCTTGTTCCCTTGTTGATGAGGAACTGTGATCCCCTGTGGAGGGAGAAGCATTCTGATTTTGAATATTCTCAGCCTTTTTACGCTGTTTTCTTCCTGTCATTGTAAATTTATCCACCTATCATCGTAAATACCGACTTTCAAATTAGGTCTCTGAGTGGACATCCAACTTGTTGATTCCCAGTGCCAAAGTCCGAGTAACCCACTGCGCTGTCCAAAACAGCGGTGCCAAGACTCCTGGTGCTTTCTGCCTGGGAATCTCCGGTCCGGCCTCCCTCCTGGGTCCTCCTTTCAATCAGCTGAACGGACGACTCTGCCTTCCCGGAGCTCCAAACATCGACCAAAAGGGGAGCCAGTCCTATTCACTCCGCACCGGGAACTGCCAGGCCGGCCACAAGAGTTGTGCTGGCGACCCGTGGGGCCCCTCCACTGGGAATCTCCTGGTCTGTGAGCAAAAAAAAATTTGTCTGAAAGTGTGATGTCCTCTCGTTCTCTGCGCTTTCACTAGGAGCTACAATCCCGAGCTGCTAGTAATTGGCCATCTTGGATCTCTCTCCAAATTTGGTATTTTTAGTAGAGACTGGGTTTTGCCATGTTGGCCAGGCTGGTCTCAAACTTCTGACCTCAAGCAGTCTGCCCACCTGGGCCCCCCAAAGGGCTAGAATTACAGTAATTGTCCTCATGAAATGTACTTCTCTTGTCAAAGTAATCTTAGATACTGAATTATATCCTAAGGTTATTTGGAACTAGCTTTCTGAATTTTACATAGTTGACATACTTTCAGTAGAACAATCATAAAACAAAGGATTATTAAAATATTAAGAAAACAAAGGTTAAAGAGGGAAATGCTGGTTTCTTTACAGTAAACAGATCTGAATTTGCATCTTTTAAATCTTTTGGGATTTCCCCATCAGGTCCCCTCCCTGTTATAGGCACTAAGTAAATATTAGAAAACACAGTCCCTTCAAAATGTGTAGTCTTTGGTTTCCTTATTTGCCCTGACTCTCTTCTAAAAAAAAAAAAAAAGAAAGAAAAGAAAAAGCAGAACTAACTAGAGATTATTGGCTACAAAAACCCATCAGCACCTACCAGTTTTTAAATTTCATTCGGAAAATCAGCCATCACTTAAGGGACTTGTCCATAATAGCATCATTAAAGCTTTGATTTTTAGCAAAAGGGGCCACATACTTTCACAAACATGTGAAAGTAGTATGTTTACCCCCTCTACTCTTGTCTTCTTATTTGATTGCAAAAGTTAATGTTATTAAAGTTGCTATGGAAGCATTAACGTTCAGCCTGAACAAGTGCTTGACGAACTTCTTTGTACAAGCAGTAACTCTCTGCAACTTCATTTTATATGATCTTTTACTTGATGTAGACATTTACTTTCTTTGCACATGTGATCTCTTAAGATTCATTTCTATTCCTTTTTCCTTCAGTTTTAAATGATGTGTTATAGTCATCTTTATAACATGATCAGCCAACTATAATTTGAGAAGTCAATTCAGTTGGCAAATATCCGAAGGACCAAACCAAAGCCACCCCCAGCTGGGTTTTTTTGTCCCTTCTTTCTTTCATTTGCCGAAAACCTTCATTAGGTTCACAGTAGGAGAATTTTCAAAATCATGTTTTCCTGGTTACCTGTGAAACCAAAGCAAGATAGATGAAGGCAAGGGAAAAAATGAACTTACCAAGAGTGTTCTTTTTCACCTCCAAGTAAAAACCACAAATTTCTAGTTTTTAAAAGTTTAGACTTTCTCAATCCTTTTGTTTCACATTTGATTATTCTCATAATTATACATAGAAGAATGTTTTTTAAAAGTCCTTGTCATGTCTATGAATCTGTTCCTCTTTGCTATACTACATAAATCATATTTTCTTCTTACAGGATCGTTTAGGAAGAGGCAACAAGAAAAGACTCTGAACTTTATGAAAGATGTTTGCGATATACCATGTCAAAATGATAAATTTGTTATGTTAGCCTCTAGAAAGTTTAAAATTAAGTTCAGAAAAATGCACTAAGACCTATCAGTAATTTTTTTCATGCCACACATAGGTTGTATTGTAAAGGCATTATCAAAATATTTGATGATGTTTCAGATGTATTGTAAAATCTGTATTCCACCTCTTAAGAAATATATAAGCATGTTAAATACCATATTTACATACTGTTAATGACACTGGTATATGGTGGCTGTTACCAATAAAAGGAGAAAATTCTTTAGCTGGTTACTTTCAAAATTAGAAGTTTTAAGTTGCATGAAACCATTAATAGCCTTGAAAGCTTTGATGAGTTTTCAGTAATAATAATCTATGTAATCCAATGACAATGTGTTTGAAAATAGTGTTCAGTATCAGCAAATTTGTACACAGGGAATGTAAATAAGGGTAACTATCAGAGTTATCCACCGTATTTATAAGGAAGAGCTCAAAAAAACAATGACCTTAGTTTTTTTTAACCCTAATGATGCTATGGTTTACTCTAATAAGATATTGTTAATTATATTTTTGTTACTGTGCCCCTGCACATGTTGGACTGTTTTTTGTTGACATTTGTATTAATGACACGTGATTAGTAACCACTCTACTGTTTCAAGTTAATCTAGTCATAGAGTTTACATATATTTGCATAACTGCCATACCACTGCACTGAATTTATTTTACAACAATGTAGCATTCTTTAGAAGTTAACATAGCACATATCCAAAAAGCAGTATTTTCTTTCCATTGGTTGTGAGAGTACCTAATTATATAAATATTACCTCAAAATACATACACTGGTATCACACAGTTTTTCTAAGATGTTTCTATGTTCTGAAAGCTAATATTAAATACTATCTTTCCATTCAAATATTCATTTAGAATTTCCTTTAGAAGATGGCAGTGATTGTAATATTAATATGATTTAAGTTGTTCCTGTGTTTAGACATGAAATCATCTTCCTTGTCTCATAAAAACCTAAATATTAAAAAAAGAAAGAAATTACTGGAGTTTTTATTTCTCTTGTCTTTGTTTCATCCTCTGTTTATTATAATTTTAGCACCAACTTCACATCTAGCTAATTTTTTTCATCGTAAAGTGGATGAAGTGAGCAAGTACATAAAAATTTTATTTCAGATAAAAGTCAGGAGTTACTGCTGAAAAACAGACATGTAGGAGACATTCAACAGGAGTAAGAAATGGGAGTTAGACCATATGGGCTGACAACACCATAAATAACAAGAAAAGGGAGTGCTGAAATAGGAGAGAACTGAACAAATGTTAGCTCAAAGTATAGACTTAGAAATATCGAAGTAAGAGCTATCTGGGTAAATATATAGATATTGAGTGTTTGGAATCCTAGCCTACTGTGTGAAAATTAAGTCCAGTGTCAGAATAACCTACAGAAAAATAGAAAATGCACAGCTTTAAAATGGGCAGAGTAAAATCTAATCCGAACTTTACCGCTTATTTAGCTGTGCTAGCCTAGGCCTCTATTTCCTCGTCTCAAAAATGGGAATAATAAAATTTAAATCAGCATTACTATATAAACTAAGATAATACAGTGATTCTCCAAGTTGTTGAGACTATATAGTAAGGAGAAAGTCTGGTGTCCTTTGAAGAGCATGAAAATTTGAAAGATTCCCAAGAAAGCATTTTAAAGTTTACATTTAGAGGACCTCGGACCTCAACCCTCTCAAGTTTACAAGACTGAATCTTTAGACCTCAAAAGTTAGAGCAGTTTTTCCAAGGTAACATGGTTAGTTAGTTTCAGGGCCAGGGTGTAAGTCTATAATTTAGATATCCTGGTCCCCTACATATTGTTCTTATGTTTATGCACAGACCAGGTATAATTTGCTAAAGAGAAAATATTGCAATATATTAGCCACTTGTGGCTCCAGAGTCTGTGCGCTCTACTACCATACCCAACTGTTTCACATGCTATGTTTGTTAGTTCTTCCTAGTACTCTCCTTAATGATGGTGTTTAGCCAATTGTATTACAGAAGTAAATATTTATTTCATGGATTTAGTTATATTGCATATTAAATTATTTTCCTTCCTATTGTTAGTAATGACTTCTTTGTGTCTTAGACTGTATTATAAATTCAAATACAGGAATGTTATTCTTGCCTTTTTCCATCAGAATTACATAAAGTTTTATCAGACTTTCCTCCTACTTGCAAATCGACTGGAGGTTCTGGTCTTTAGGAAGTAGCACTTACCAGGTTCTGGCTAAGCAATCCAGAATTTGGCATGAGTTATCCTTGTTGTTTGTCCAGCTCTATCTTGGACCCCAGTGCTGCTAGTTAGATTCATGCCTTGTTCTTTAGGGCCTAAGTTCCTCTCTTGGCTACTTACTGTCGTATCCTGAGAACTGGGATTCCCTTTCCGTGACCGAGTCCTACCCTGGAATCCCAGTCAAGAGCCTAAAGTTTTACTACTTTCTGAGATACTATCCTGATGCCAGCAGCCTGCCTGGATCTCTAAATATTACCCATTTTTGGAGTTGTTAGTGATTTCTGCTTTCCTGCAGTGTCACTCCTGCTTCCTCATTGGACTGCTAGCCACAGCTACTTGGATGCACCTGAGCCTGTTGTCTTACCCTCCCTCTGTGGGTTGGTTTGGTTCTGCAGTCCCATTCCAGTGGCCACTGCCTTCTCGCTGTTCCTCCCATCTGTGTGCCTCCATCAGCTTATGCCCAGCCCTACTAACATGACAGACACATTGTGCATTTGAGTGCCCACTATACAATGTGTGAATATAACTGTGCTTTTAAGCATCGATTTTAATGTCCAGAATGATCTGTCTAGAGTCCATGGAACCCTCCTGTATTTTTTCATTTCTTTCTTAGTAATCTTGAAAATCCACTTATGAAATTCTTTTTTTAACATTACTTACTGAACGGCATCTTAAAAATTACTTTCACAGTGTTTCTTTACACTTTCATCTCTACACAAACATGACTTTATTAGTTCCACCAGAGATCATTTCAAACACTATAGAAGCTGTGGTAGGCTGAATTATGACCTCCCGAAAGATAGCCTTATACCGATTCCTGGAACCCGGGAATGTTCTATAGCAAAGGATGTGATTAAAGTCTTGAGATGGAAAGATTATCCTAGGTAGTCTGGATGTGCCCTAAATGCACCTTCATCTGTGCTTATATAGAAGCAAATGAAGAGATTACCACACAGCAGAGGAGAAAGAAACCACAGAGGCAGAGATTAGAGTGATGGAGTCACAGCAAAGGAATGCTGACAGCCACCAGAAGCTGGAGGAAGCAAGGAACAAATTTTTCCCCAGGGCCTCTTCCAGCAGGAGCATGGCCCTGCAGACTCCCATAAAACTGATATTGGACTTCCTGGCCTCCAGAACTATGGGAATAAACTTATTGTTTCAAGCCATGAAGTTTGTGATTGTTACTGCTGCCATAGTAAACTAATACAGGAGCATTCAAGACAGCTCTGTAATGGCCTGGACTGAATTTCAAGGTGTGTGGAAAACAGTTACCCTTTAACACCACTCCATCTTCCCCATTAGCCATTTGGATAAGCCAAAGATAGCCTTAGCCATCTCCTGTCTTAGTTATTTGTCTCCTTCAATTGTATTTCTCCATTGCCATTGTTACTGCCTAACTCCAAGCCATCATCATCTCTCACATGGACTATAACAACCTCATCTCCCTGTATCTTCCCTGATGCCTATCTCATATACATGCTCTCAGCAGCCGCCTGGCTTAAAACAAAAACAAAACAAAACAAAAAAACATAGATCATGTCATTTCCTGCTTGTCTTCCAATTCTTTCCCACTGCAGTTAAGATTAAATGAATAAGACCTCACCAGGCTCCCCTCTACTCTCCAACCTCAACTCAGTCCACCTGCCCTGCCACTCACACCTCTATTCTTTTTGTTGTTCTTTCCCTAGGATGTAGATCCTGACATACCTGCATTCTGATTCTTCTTGGAACAAGCCAAACTCTTTCCCCTCTCAGGGCATTTGCATGTTGTGGTAAATGTTGCATCCCAGGCCTATCTGCCTTCTTACCCTATTTTATTTTCATCATAGTGCTTATTACCGTCTGAAATGATCTCATTTATGGTTTGTCTCCTCAGTGATTAACACAGTTCCTGCAAACAGTAAATCAGTGGTTCTCAACAGGAAGCGGAGAAGTCATCCTGAGGGAACATTTAGCAATACCTAGAGACATTCTGGTTGTCATAACCACGAGAATGCTCCTAGTGGATAGAAGCCAGGATACCGTTAAACTCATTCCACAATGCACAGAACAACACACAACAACACATTCTTAATGTACAGGACTGAAACAAAGAATGATCTCACCCAGAATGTCAGTGTTGCCAAGGTGGAGACATCCTGCAATAGATGCTTGTGGCAGAGGGTACTGGTTGTCCCCCAGTATCCATTCTTTCATTCGCCTGTGGTAATACGTGCTCCTGTTTTTTTTTTTTTATAAACAGCTGCCAAGCAGAAAAACACTTTCCATCTCCTTGTATGTAAGTGGAAATAGGTAGGATTGTCATGTGGGGCTAGTTTCTTTCTTTTCTTCCTCTGCCCTGCCTCTTGAAACATAGGTGCTGCACTGTCTTGGGTCATGAGGTTGAGGACATGCGAAATGGAGCAACAAGAAGGAGGCTGTGTCCCTGACACCATACAGCACTACACCTGTCCTGAATTGCTGTGCATGACACCAGATAACTGCAATGCATTGTCTCAGCTCCCAAGACATGAATAAAAAACCATCAATATGGCTTAAAAGCACAAAATCTTTGTATCTTTGCCTTTTATGTTAGGATCTTAATTAAAAATTACATCCTCTACGTCTCTGCATGCTCAACTTTTTATATTTGACTTAACCATTATTAGTTAATCAGCATCATGCATTGCACCCCCACAATAGCTGTGCATTTCACATTATAAAAGTTTACAAATCTCCCTCTTTGTCTTTAGTATGGTGTACACTGCAATAAAAGCAAACACCACAAGAACATTCAGGCACGTTACATATACAAAGATAGTACATAGAGCTTGATGTGTAAACAAGTTAGGAAAAAGTTGCCAGCTTTTCCTTGGTGATCAGCTTTTTTCCTAAATTTAAGCAAAGAATTTGTTTGAAGTGTTGGCTTTGTCTGCCAAACCAGTGTCTTCCTGGTTAGCCAGGCTTCTCCGAAAGTCTGTTCCTCCTTCAGAAATCGTTACTCTCCCTGAAGCACCACCCATGGTAAAGAATTTTGGTCTCTCCCAATGGCTGTCAATTTCCTGGCACACAAAAGACTCCTCCTAGAGCACCACTCCTCAACCAAAGGCTTCCTGGAATAACACTCCACAGAAGTTTACTTGCTGAAACTTTTAAGTTTGTTGATTTTTTTTCTCTTGAAACAAAATTGATACATAGTAAATGTAGATATTAAAGAAAAAGTAGCTATCAGTTTGTCTAATTTTCTTATATATACATACACAAATATTTACAAAAATAAGATCACACTCATTTTTATGCATACTGTTTTGTGACCTGCTTTCTTTCCCCCACATCAGTTAATATTCTTCTGCAACAGAATTCTACAACCAACTTCTGATAGGTCATATACACGTCACCTGGGAGGGTCAGGGTTTCTTCAAAGCACATGGACTCATACACCCTATTTACCACTCCCTCGAGTGAGAATTCCTGCCCCAGGCAACAAGCGTTAGTAGTGAGACTGCCATAACCATTCAGTATGTGAGAACAGAAAAGGTGGATGAGACCCATGGTCCTACGGATAACGTATTTACCTTATCCCATGTTGGTGACATTTCGTGAGAATTTTTATTGGCAGAAAATGCTCTGGAATCAATAGAACATAGTGGTTACATGGGTAGATTACCTGTATTCAAATTCCATCTGCTTTATTTATTACCCATTCTGCATCTCAGTTTCTTCATCTTTTTTTTTTTTTTTTTTTTTGAGGTGGAGACTCACTTTAGCCTGAGTCTCACCCAGGCTAAAGTGTGGTGGTGCAATTTTGGCTCACTACAACTTCTGCGTTCCAGGTCCAAGCCATTCTCTTGCCTCAGCCCCCTGAGTAGCTGGGATTACAGGTACTCGCCACCACACCCAGCCTATTTTTGTATTTTTAGTAGAGATGGGGTTTCACCATGTTGATCAGGCTGGTCTCGAACTCCTGACCTCTTGATCCACCCTCCTCAGCCTCCCAAAGTGCTGAGATTATAGGCGTGAGCCACAGTTTCTTCATCTTTAAGGTGATTTAGACTCTACCTCAAATTCTTGCTGACGGGATTAAGTGAGTTAATACACGTGAAGCACTTTTAACAGTTTCTCATGATAAGCTACTCTGAACGTTATACAAAGACTGGTGCCCAGTTGTTAATTGCCCCATCTGAAAATAATAATCTGATGGAATTTTAAAATGTCTTAAAAGTAAAAAGTGTAGTGGAGATGGATGGTCGTGATGGTTACACAACAATATGAATGTAGTTAGTACCACCGAACCATACATTTTAAAGTGATTAGTATAACCTCTTTTATATTAACCGCTTGTATTAATCACTTTTTAGTGAATAGCTAAGGTGGTATTAACTACATTTATATTGTAGCATTAACCATATTAGCCATTTTAAGTGCATTTTGCCATCATTAAAAACATGGGGAAACAAAAGGTGGACCTCCTAGTTCCCCGGAATGAATGCACAGTGTTGAAACTGGTAGACATTTAAGGATGCCTAGTCTTTTTTTTTTTTTTTTTTTTTTTAAAAAAAAAAAGTTTTTTTTTTTTTTTTTTTTTTTTTAAAAAAAGACAGAGTTTTGCTCTTGTTGCCCAGGCTGGAGTGCAATGGTGCGATCTTGGCTCAACACAGCCTCTGCCTCCTAGGTTGAAGTGATTCTCCTTCCTCAGCCTCCATAGTAGCTGAGATTACAGGCACCCACCACCACGAGCAGCTAATTTTTGTGTTTTTAGTAGAGACAGGGCTTCACCATGTTGGCCAGGCTGGTCTCAAACTCCCGACCTCAGGTGATCCACCTGCCTCGGCCTCCCAAAGTGCTGGGATTGCAGACATGAGCCACCACGTCCGGCCTGAGGATGCCTATTCTTAACAACTGTGGTCAGCCATTCCCCTGGCACCTGTCTTGTCCCACCTCAGACAAAGCACAGAGCCTCATTTGCTCAGGTATGCAACTAATGTTTGCTTATCTGGATTGAATTCAGTTCAATTCTAGTGTGTCAGATTCTTCTCAGATGACTCTTCCCATTCCCTGTCTTTAGAGTGTGTCCTGTTGTCTTAAGATTAGGATAGGATCAGAAACAGTTTTGACCAAGCTTCTTAAAATAGGAATTAGTCCCTATGCCAGACATTTCAGATTATTTCACTTCAAATTCCACTGGCAGTTTTGATATTATAAAAGGGCCTGGGTCTGGGGTGTTTGTTAGTAACTTGAATCTTAACTGCACCTTTTTTTTCCTTTCTCATGATCAAAATAATTACATATATATGTATATATGCATATAAATTACGGTATTTTTACTTCTTTTTTTTTTCTTTTTTTTTTTGGAAATGAGGTTTTGTTCTGTTGCCCAAAATGGAGTGCAGTAGCACGATGACGGCTTACTGCAGCCTCAGCTTCCCAGACTCAAGCAATCCTCCTGCATCAGCCTCCTGAGTAGCTGAGACTACAGGCATGTGCCACCAAGCCTCTAATTTTTCTCATTTTTTGTAGAGATATGGGGGTGGTCTCACTTTGTTGCCCAGGCTGGCCTCAAACTCCTAGGCTCAAGTGATCCTCCCGCCTCAGCCTCACAAAGTGCTGGAATTACAAATGTGAGCCACCAGGTCTGGCCTACATCTATTTCAAAAAGAAAAATGCAGCTGGGAGTGATGGCTCATGCCTGTAATCCCAGCACTGTGGGAGACAAGGCAAGTGGATCACTTGAACTCAGGAGTTCAAAACCAGCCTGGGCAACATGGTGAAACCCCATCTCCACCAAAAATACAAAAGACTAGCCAGACATGGTGGTGCATACCTGTAGTCCCAGCCACTCGGGAGGCTGAGGTGGGAGGATCACTTGAGCCTGGGAGGAGGAGGCTGCAGTGAGCCATGACTGCACCACTGCACTCTATCCTGGGTAAAGGGTGAGACCCCATTTCAATAAAAAAATTAAATAATAAAAAAGAAAAAGGCAAGAGCAGAGTGGATCTCAGTATTTGGGGCCTAGAGCAGATACAACTTGGGGAGTTCTCTTTAAGAAAAACAATACAAAATTACCAAAACAAAATTAGGTAGGAATTTATTCAGAACAGGAACAAAAATCACAACAAATAACTAGAGCTTTGGACATTCAGATACCTTTCTTCTAAGATATCTTGGGACAATTCACCAGGAATGCTTCTCAGCTGCAACCTCGATTCTCCTTTCTCCCTAAGACATGCTATAACTCCAGTATTCTTGATACCTGTGTACAAAACGCCCTGAAGCTTCATTATCATTACTTCCATATAAATCTTCCTCTAGATAAGGAATGGGAGGGCAAAGTTAATGTAATCAACCTGTTGAAAACCTCAAAAATTTTTGTGGAGTTCCTTTTTTCTTCTTTTCTTTTTTTTAGTTTTTAATTTTTTGTGGGTACATAGTAGGTGTAGATACTTACGGGGATACATGTAATGTTTTGAAACAGGCATGCAATGTGTAATAATCATACCATGTAAAATGGGATTTCCATTCCCTCAAGCATCTATCCTTTGTGTTACAAACAATCAATTATATTCTTTTATTTTTAAATGTATAATTAAATTATTTATTATAGTCACCTTGTTGTGCTATCAAATGCTAGGTTCCATTCATTATTTCTTTTTTTTTTTTTTTTGTACTCATTAACCATCTCCACCTCCCTCTACCTTCCCAGCCTCTAGTAACCATTCTTCTACTCTCTATCCCTATGTGCCTGTTTTGGTTTTCACATCTCACAAGTAATTGAGAACATGTAACGTTTGTCTTTCTGTGCCTGGCTTATTTTCACTTAACATAATGACCTCCAGTTTCATCTACGTTGTTGCAAATGACAGGATCTCATTCTTTTTCATGGTTGAATAGTACTCCATTGAGTATATGTACCACATTTTCTTTATCCATTCATCTGTCAATGAACACTTAAGTTGCTTCCAAATCTTGGCTATTATGAATGGTGCTGCAACAAACATGGGAGTGTCGATATCTCTTTGATATACTGATTTCCCTTTTGGGAGGGTACATACCCAGCAGTATGATTGCTGCATCATATGGTAGCTCTATTTTTTGTTTTTTGAGGAACCTCTAAAATGTTCTTCGTAGTGGTTGTACTAATTTGCATTTCCACCAACAGTGTACAGGGTTTGCTTTCTCTACATCCTCTTCAGCAATTGTCACTGCATGTCTTTTGGATATAAGTCATTTAAACTGCAGCGAGATGATATCTCATGGTAGCTTTGATTTGCAATTCTCTGATGATCAATGATGTTGAGCACGTTTTCATATGCCTGTTTCCCATTTGAATGCCTTCTTTTGAGAAATGTCAATTCAAGTCTTTTTCCCATTTTTTAGTTGGATTATTAGATGTTTTTTCTATAGAGTTGTTTGAGCTCCTTATATATTCTAGCTATTAATCATTTGTCAGATGGATAGTTTGCCAATATTTTCTCCCATTCTGTGGGGTTGTCTCTTCCTTTGCTGATTGTTTCTTTTGCTGCGCAGAAGCTTTTTAACTTGGTGTAATCTCATTTGTCCATTTTTGCTTTGGTAGCCTATGCTTGTGGAGAGCTTCTCCATTTTTTTTTTTTTTTTTTTTTTGAAACAGAGTCTTGCTCTGTTGCCAGGTGCCAGGCTGGAGTGCAATGGCACCATCTTGGCTCACTGCAACCTCCACCTCCTGGATTCAAGCGATTCTCCTTCCTTAGCCTCCCGAGTAGCTGGGACTACATAGGCAGGTGCCACTATGCCCAGCTAATTTTTGTATTTTTTAGTAGAGACGGGATTTTGCCATGTTGGCCAGGATGGTCTCGATCTCTTGACCTCGTGATCCACCCACCTTGGCCTCCCAAAGTGCTGGGATTATAGCCCTCCAATTTTTTTTTGTAGTAGTTACATAGTTTGAAGCCTTAGATTTAAGACTTTAATCCATTTTTATTTGATTTTGGTATATGTCAATAGATAAGGACCTAGTTTCATTCTTCTGCATATGGTACCCAGTTCTCCCAGCACTGTTTATTGACGAGACTGCCTGTTCTCCAACGTATGTTCTTGGCAACTTTGTGGAAAATGAGTTCACTGTAGGTGTGTGGATTTTTTCCTGGGTTCTCAGATTTTAAGGTGATATGAATCACACTTTAGTGTTTGAATTTATAGTGAGTGTATTTGTTCTGTACTGGTGCTTTCCCATAGTACCATGAACTTAGTAACTCAAAACAACACAAAATTTATTATCAGCAGACTGAGGAAGCGATGGACCCTGAGAAAGGGCCCTGACAGCCCAGCTCTCACACAGTATTTTGTCTTCAATTCTGAATAAATATTTTTTTTTGGTTCATTTTTTTGGTTGTTTTGGGGTGCATGGGTGGGTGGTTGTCTGTTTTAAACTGACCGCTTGGAAGAAGCACCTTGGTTGTCTGTGGTTTTCATGTCCTGTCCCTGCCCTTGTCCCGACTCTTTTTAAGTGGGGTAACTCATGTTTCTGTGTAAAGAGTCTCTCAGGGAAGAGGTGAATGCAGCCGTCTGGAAGACCCGCGGGATCCTTGTGCCTGCTGCTTGGCTTCAGGAATAATGTGAATGGAGGCAGCAAACAACTGAAAGGAACATTCCTCGCCCAGCCCTGGTCATATGAAGAATCTGGTTTCTCCCCCGACTCTTGAACAGTGGTGATATTCAGACAAGGCATTGATGTTATGCTAAGAAAAGAAATATATATATATATATATATATATATATATATATATATATATAATGTGTGTTCCCAAACAGACAAATCCAAGGCTGTGAGGTAAATGAGTGCATTTGGAATCCACTCATGTTGAGCAGAATGAAATCCATACACCGTGACTTTTTGGGTGAGCCCTGTGTGCCTCTCCGTTATGTGTGAGCCCAAGCCCTGTTTTCCTGTGAAGATACTTTGAGTGGCATCCATTCTCCTTATGCAAACCACATGTCTGGAGCACAGACAGCCCTCTCTAGGTAACTGATGTCATGCATTTACTGTTTACTGGGCAAATGTCTGACTACGTGCTCAGGTGTATTCCTAAGCATTGTTGACTGACTGCAGGCTCATGTGTTTGCCAGATATGCACGTTGCTCTGTGGCCTGTGTTCTGTTCTTTGTAAATGGAAATGTGCTTTGAGCCTGTCTGCCTCCCTTGGCTGTGCCTGGTCCTCCGTATCAGCCTTGGGGGTGTCCACAACCACTTGGGACAGAGGAAGGTGGAATTTCAGACAGTGTCCTACCCTAAAGGCACAAGAAGATGGAAATGCAACCTGCGAAGCTGGGCTTGATTCCCAAGTCGCAGTCTGGCCCCCACTACAGGAGGCTACTCCACTCAGGGAGAGATTTAATAAGGAACTGAAGGAATAGTTAGGGGGCCAGGGTGATGTGATTGAGACTGGTTTTCCAAGTGAATGAGATGGAAGGGGTTGGTGGAGGATTTCGTGCTACAGCCAGTTGAGAGATTTGCAAATGTGAACACATTCCTGAGTGAGCCACATTACCATTTGTCAGTTATTGTGAATATGTATACTTTAAGTGGTAAGATTCCACTGGTCAGACTTTTCTAGGCAGTCTAGGTGATGCATTTCCTGTGTTGAAATTGTTCTGAAGAGTGGCTCTAACCACTGTGAGAGGCCCAAATAAGAATCGATCCCCCACTTGGCAGGGTGCAGTGGCTCATGCCTGTAATCCCAGCACTTTGGGAGGCCAAGGTGGGTGGATCACAAGGTCAGGAGTTTAAGACCAGCCTGGCCAATATGATGAAACCCCATCTCTACTAAAAATACAAAAATTAGCTGGGCGTGATGGCGCCCACCTGTAGTCCCAGCTACTTGGGAGGCTGAGGCAGGAGAGTCACTTGAGTCTGGAAGCAGAAGTTGCTTCATCTCAAAAAAAAAAAAAAAAAAGAAGTGGTCACCCTCTCCCTCACCAAAAGCAAAACAAAACAAATTGTTAGCAGAGCTGTTTCCTTCAGGAGCTTCTAGGGGAGAATCTGTGTCCTTTCCTGGTCCAGCAACTAGTGGCCACCATCATTCCTTGGCTTATGTCCCCCTTCCATCTCAAAGCCAGGAAGGGATGCTCAAGTCTTTCTAACGTCATATAGCTTTGACAGTAACTCTTCTGTCTTCTTCTTCCGCTATTAAGGATCCTTGGGACTACATTAGGCTGAAGCAGATGACCCAGGATAATCTCCTTATTTTAAAGTCAGCTGATTAGCTACCTTAATTCCATCTGCTACTTTAATTCCCCTTTGCCATG
Source organism: Cebus imitator (assembly GCF_001604975.1). NCBI lineage: Eukaryota > Metazoa > Chordata > Mammalia > Primates > Cebidae > Cebus > Cebus imitator. The sequence continues at coordinate 753,840 of NW_016107507.1, forward strand.
TAATTTGGCATACGGGTCCTGGAGATTAGAACGTGAACATCCTTGGGAGACCATTGTTCTATCTACCTCAGTGGGTAAGTTATTTGAATGCTAAAGGCTTTTGAAAATGCTTTCTGCAATCAGATTCCCATACCTCTTTCTTGATTCTTGATTTGGAGAATTTTTATTTTTAATTGGACAGTCTGTGAGGGAAGCAGAGGCATAGTTCTAAATTTAAGAATTGAAATAGAGCAAGTGGCTCCAGTTCAGCATGCCGAGAGTCTGCTGCTTTTGGTTTTTCCAAAAGTAGGCAGCTGCAAAAAAAAATCTCCAAACACTACAAAACAGCCCATAACAAAAGCAGACTTGCAAAAAGATGGCTAATTGAATACACACTTTCACAGTCTTCTAAACTGCACTGAAACTATGGCATGGTAAAGGGATTTTTTTTTTTTTTTTTTTTTAAGCATAAACCTGTAAGCATACAGTGAACATGAGAAGAAATAGCACCAACTTTTTGGAAGCTGCAAAACAGAAAACAAGTGGTATGGACTTGGTAAAACTGTTGAAAAATTGAACTCTGTTTCCTCTTGGGGAAAGCCAAGAACCAAGTCCATTTAAATCACCAAATAATCAAGGCTCAGACATTGAAGGCACAGCTACACCTAGAAGAGAGGGGCAGGGCTGTGATGGAAGAAAGACTGGTTGAAAGCTGTTTCAGAAGCAGTTATATCCTTAGATGCCCTCTCTTCCCCCAAATGCTGGATGATTTCCTTCCCCAGCATTTAAGCAGAGGGTATTAAAATATACCCTCTGCTTTTCCCTCTTCAAGAGAAAGACTCTTCAAGAGGGAAACGCAGAGGGTATATTTTAATAAACAAAAAACAGAAGGGTTAAGTAAATTATATATGCCTACTAAATGCAATACTTCCTTTTCATCTCAGAATGATAGCAGCAGTTATTTACTTCCAAGAAGAATACCAGATAAGTCTTTCATAGGTGGGAATCTATCAGACTCAAGAAGAAAGATTCAAATACACTTACATGGATTTTGACATCAGGGCTTCCCCAACAAAAGGCCCAGGCAGCTCACCCTGCAGGAAATCTCACCATGATCAAGCCTCACCCACTTACTCAGAGCTTCCAGGCAGCTCTTGAGGCCTCCATTTTTAATTATGAGCAGGTAATCAAGAATGAGAGATTCGAGAAACTCCCAAACAGGAAAAATATATATATAGTGAAAATACAAAGTGTGCAGGAAGAACAACAAAACTCTCAATGTCTTCAGAAAGGTCATGACTTTATTACAATGCATTCATGAAATAAGAATTGGAAAGTATAAAAAATGTTCAGGCTAGACATGGTTGCTCACACCTATAATTCCAGCATTTTGGGAGACCGAGGCAGGAGTATCACCTGAGTCCAGGAGTTCAGGACCAGACTGGGCAACAGAGTGAGACCTTCATCTCTTCCAAAAAAAAAAAAAAAAAAAGTTAAAATTAGTCAGATGTAGTGCCACATGCCTGTGGTCCCAGCTACGCAGGAGGCTGAGGCAGAAGGATCACTTGAGTTCAGGAGGTCAAGGCCACAGTGACCCAAGATCGCACCACTGTACTCCATCCTAGGAAACAGAGCAAGAACTTGTCTCATAATACAAATGAAAAAAAAAATTTCAGAAACTAAAGAGAGCCCTCAGGAAAAAAAGAAGGTCCCACTAAATCCTCAGCCCAATGCCCAAAAATAAACTGTCTTGTTTTGTTTGTGCTGCTATAACGACATTCCTGAGACTGGGTAATTTATAAGGAACATAATTTATTTTATCTTAGTACTGGAGGCCAAGGCATCCAAGATCAAGGCACTGGCAGATTTGGTATCTGGTGAGGGCTGCTCTCTGCTTGCAAGATGCTACCTTGAACATTGCATTCTTCAGAAGGGAGGAGTGCTGTGTCCTCACAAAGCAGAAAGCAGAAGGGCAGAAAAGGATAGACTTCCTCCATCAAGTCCCTTTTTCAGTGTACCTAACCCCATTCACAAGGGGAGGAGCCCTCATCACCTAAGCATCTCTTAAGGGCCCCATCTCTTAACACCATCACTTCAGCCATTACGTTTCAACACCTGAATGTTGGAGGGGACACATTCAAACCATGGCATAAATCCATATCAATGAATAAGGCTCAAAGAGAAAATTCTATACATTTCCAGAAAACACAACACACAAAAGTTAAGGCATCTGAATAAGTTCAGGTTTCCCAAAAGGAACTCTGGAAGATGGAAGACAATCAAACAATGTGATATGGTTTGGCTGTGTCCCCACCCAAATCTCCTCTTGAGTTGTAGCTCCCATAATTCCCATGTGTTGTGGGAGGGATCCGATGGGAGATAATTGAATCGTGGGGGTGGTCCCCCCCATACTGTTCTCATGGTAGTGAGTAAGTCTCTGATATCTGATAGTTTTATAAGGGGTTTCCTCTCTCACGTGGCTCTCATTTCCCTCTTGCCTGCTGTCATGTAAGACATGCCTTTCACCTTCCACCATGATTGTGAGGCCTCCCCAGCCACGTGGAACTGTGAGTCCATTAATCCTCTTTTTCTTTATAAAGTACCCAGTCTTGGGTATGTCTTTATGAGCAATGTGAGAACAGACTAATACATAATGCTTTCAAAATTATTTCCAGCCTAGTATTCTATGGGTCAGTCAAGTTGCAAATCAAGTATGAGTGAAGAATCATTCTTCAGGCTTGCAAGTTCTCAAAAGCTTTACCTCCCACATACCCTTTCTTGGGAAGCTAGTGGATAGAGGATGGACTCCACCAAAAGGATGGACAATATTTGAGAAAGGAGATCTACACAGGGAGAGGCAGAGGTCTCCAAAATATTGGTAAAGGAAGATAGTTAGCTGTGAAGCAGCTCAGAAAACTTTGGGTGGATTTTTTTTCTAGAACGTGAAGTTGATCAGACACTGAAAGACATAGGGATAAGCAGGAGAATTGGGGTTGAATAGTGATAGATATTACTGGTCTCAGAAAAGAAAGCAAATAAGATGAAAAAACAAAAAACAAGATAATTAAAACTCAAGAAAACATCCCTCCACCCCCAAAAATGTCTAACAAATAAAAATTAATAGTGATTTACCATATACCTTCATTCTTTTTTTAAAAAAAATTATTTTATTTTATTTCTTTTAAGCAATAGAGTTAAGGTCTCACTGTGTTTCCAGGGCTGGTCTTGAACTCCTAAGCTCAAGTGATCTTCCTGCCTCAGCCTCCCATTGTGCTGTGATTACAGGCATGAGCCACCACACCCAGCTCCTCCATTTTGAATAGAAAATATGATTACAATAAGGCAAATACCATTAGTACCATAATTTGATCTAACCAAAATTATGACCCTGTATTAGGAGGATGGAGAAATGGGGAGTGTGCGGAGGTTTCGTAGTGGTGGGCACAAAAGAAAGTTAAATCTTTTAATTTGTGTAGCAAAAGGAGAAAAGAAAAAGAAAAAAAAAAAGAAAGCTAAATCCTTATCAAATAAAGTAAGAAAAAATAAACAGAAATGCAGGAGTATTGTTTACAGATATAGATAGACCTGTCAAAGAATCAGCTAAAGCATTTGAGAGTGGGTGCCTTTGGGAAAAGAAAATTGGGAGAAGTGGCTGAGGACTGTGATTTCTCTTATTCAGCCTTTACAGAACTAGATGATTTCTTAAAATACAAGAGTGATGAATTTTTTAAAAATTAAGCAGTATGACTCAATTAAGTACCTTATCTTACTTTTCCAGAAACACTAGACAGATTAATGAGATGTTTATAATACATTATGAGCACTTTGGAGGCCAAAAAAATAAAAAGCTGTATTTTGACTTCTTTCTTTTTATTTATTTATTTATTTTGCCCTATTGCAATTGGTTTGCACAGGCTGGCTTTCTTTCTCTCTCTCTCTCTCTCTCTTTCTTTCTTTCTTTCTTTTCTTTCTTCCTTTTTTTGAGATAGAGTCTTGCTGTCACCCAGGCTGGAGTGCAATGATATAATCTCAGCTCACTGCAACCTCTGGCTCCCGGATTCAAGCACATCTCCTATCTCAGCCTCCCTTGTAGCTGGGATTACAGGCACATGCCACCACACCCAGCTAATTTTTGTATTTTTAGTAGAGACAGGGTTTCACCATGTTGGCTAGGCTGGTCTTGAAATCCTGACCTCAAGTGATCCTCCCTCCTCTGCCTCCCAAAGTGCTGGGATTATAGGCGTGAGCCACCACACCCGGCCCACAGGCTTCTTTGTATAGGTCATCAAACTGTATTCACATTTCCATCTATTCCTAATGTAATTACATTAACATTGATTTAGCATATGACTTTGCCTTTTCCAGAACTCTAATTAAGATTTTAAATAAGATGTATGCCCCTGGGAATTTCTCATTCACTCTTGTTAAACACCTTTCTTGTTTGATTGTAATTCCACTTGCTAATTCTTTTTGACATTGGTCTCCCAAACTTTTCCTTTTTATGACTTAAAAACATTTTGAACAGGTGGAGCAAATCATTTACAAGGTCCAGGTGAAAGATAGAAAACTAAACAGCAAACTAAATAGAAAAGAAGACAATCACTGTGTAGAGAACAGTGACCGAGTTTACTTCAGTCAACCCCTTTATTAAAACAACTCATACTGCTGTGCATGATTCCACATGCCTGTAATCCCACCCACACAAGAGGCTGAGGCAGGAGGATCACTTGAATTCAGGAGATTAGCCTGGGCAATATAGCAAGACCCCATCTCGAAAATACAAACATATAAAAATAATTAAAGGGACTTGTACTTTTTAATAAGCACTCACCATGTGCTAGGTTCTGAGTGTTTTATCTACTTCTGTGCCATAAACTTTTTTCAAATTTATTTTACATATTTTTAGATGCCTACTATACACTGAGCCTTATGACATGAACAGCCAGTGTTCCTTGAGCACTCACCAAATGCTGTGGTGTAATTACTTTATCTACTGTTTGTCATTTAATTAATACAGCAAGCCCATGAAGCAAGTACTAGTATTACCCCCAATTTTCAGATAAGAAAAATGAGGCATAGAAAATGTGAAAATAAATAAAATTTAAAAGCTCTTAGAACCCCAGAAAACACATTAAGTCTTGAGAGGTGTGATTGTGATCTCAGTCATGGAGCATGTAGTTGTAACTTCTGCTCCTTAGATGATAGATTAACTCTCTTCTTCAGTGTTCTTCTTCTATAAATGATGAGGAGAGACAAGAGATCAGATCTTTTTCCCTTCTAATCATTGATCTTTGTGATAGATTTACTGACTCCTTTAGTATTTCTCTGTTTTCACCCACTAGAAAGAACTGCCTGAGACTGGGTAATTTATAAAGAAAAGGTGTTTAATTGACTCACAGTTCCACATGGCTGGGGAGGCCTCTGTAAACTTATAATCATGGTAGAAGGGAAGCAGGCACATTTTACATGGTGGCAGGCAAGAGAGAAAGAGAGACTGAGTGTGTGTGTGAATGGGAAAGAGCCCCTTATAAAACTATCAGATCTCATGAGAACCTATTATCACAAGAACATCATTAGGGAAACTGCTCCCATGATCCAATCACTTCCCACCGGGTCCCTCCCTTGTTAAGTTGGGATTACGGGGATTATAATTCAAGATGAGATTTGGGTAGGACACANAAAACTGCCCACATGATTCAATTACCTCCCACCGAGTCACTCCCATGATGTGGGGATTATTACAATTCAAAGTGAGATTTGAATGGGGGCACAGAACCAAAACATATCAGTACCTAACTCAGTAAAGGTAGCACTAATTACCTCCTGATTTTTATGTCTTCAGTGTGGAATGTTAAATAGACCTTTCCAGAAAAGAAAAAGACCACCTTGTATAACTGGATTACTGTAACTATACATTAAACTATATACAGAAAAATATTGACATTCTGTTAAGCTTTCTAAACCTTATCTATGCAAATGACCCCAAACTTCTATACTTCAAAATGCTGACTTCCATTCTTTGGAATCTATGTCTCCCAGGAGGACATCCTCAAACTTTATACTTGAAAAAAATCTCTTCAAAATTCCAAATAGACTCTCTTCAAATCAAACTAGATTCTGATGGTTATTTCAAGTTGACATTTTGGCAACTGTGAAAGAACCTCTATTGATTGCGAGGTTCTATTGATTTCCCACTGCATTGCCCATAATTAGGATCTTGGTACTGGCATGAACAGTTTTCATTCACCTGACCTCACTGGAGCTGGCAGCAGGTCTCTGAAGAAGACCCTCTTAGGTTTTGAATCTCCCGGTTTGGGTTGAGAATCAGACTTTATTCAAGTGACCCACTTGACGGAGCTGGAATTGAAGCTCTGCTTTAAGGTAAGAGTTTTGGTTATTGTTCTCTAGATATTCTTCTGTCCACAGATTTGCAGTTTTGACTTTTCCCTAAGGTTAAGTGTTGTTTGTACCTGCTCATTAATGTTTCTACAGCTTTTTCTCTCACTTGAATTTTAGTCAAGGAAAGAAATTTTCTCTGAAAAGAGGAAGTGAATGTGGCCTATGCAAAATTTGCATTGAAAAGAAAACCACCTGGCTAAACTCTGAAGAGTGGTTCATTTGACATATCTAAAGTTGTTTTGTTTTGGTTTTGAGTGACCAAAAAGAAAAGTTTTCTATGAGGTTGGCAGAATGTGGTGACTCATGCCTGTAATCTCAGCACTTTGAGAGGCCGAGGCAGGCGGATCGCTTGAGGCCAGGAGTTCATGACCAGCATGGTCAACATAGTGAAACCCTGTCTCTACCAAAAACATAAAATATTAGCTGGGTGTGGCAATACGTGCCTGTAATGCCAGCCACTCAAGAGGCTGAGGCAGGAGAATCACTTGAACTTGGGAAAAGGGGGTTGCAGTAACACCGCTGTGCTCCAGCCTGGGCGACAGAGTAAGAAGAAAGCAAGCAAGCAAGAGAAAGAGAGAGAGTGAGAGAGAGAAGAGAGAAGGAAAGAAAGAAAGAAAGAAAGAAAGAAAGAAAGAAAGAAAGAAAGAAAGAGAGAGAGAGAGAGAGGGAGGGAGGGAGGGAGGGAGGGAGGGAGGAAGGAAGGAAAGAAAAGAAAAGAAACACTGGTGATCAGGGATGTCCAACAGTATTAAGGATTATCCAAATAGAGTTAGGCTAATCATCAAAATGATACTTTCCTCAATTTCAATTTCATAAATGGGTTACTTAGATGAAGAATTCGGACTAACAGCAAAAGGACAACACTGTAATTGGACAACTGCTCATACTCATGATTTGGGCAATTTTGCTGATCAGTTTTTTTCATGCCTTAACTAAAGAAGAGAAAAAGAAGCCAAACAAAAGAATAAGGCTAATAAGATCATGAATTTGTAACAAAACAACTATCTACCCAATCTGGACCTTCAAAACATACCTCAAAAACCTCAGAAGGAATTTAACCCTTTGCTTTGTCATTATTGCAAAAACACCGTGGTCACTTTAAGAAAGATTGCTGAAAACAACAAGCAAAGGAAGAAAAGGAACAATAGTGAGTGCTCCAAGGAACTTAAAGAGATCTTGCCTTTCCTCCCTATTAATGTTCTGGGATAAATAGAAAGTATCTCAAATGGAGAGCAAACATAAGCTCTTATATGACACTGAGTTACATTATCTGTAGTAAATATCACCTTATTACAAGGTCCCATTCCTTAAAATAAACAGTTTAAATGGTAGGTGACACTAATACTTCTGCATTGGCACATAAATCTTAGCCTATCACTTTTCCAGTAGGTCCTTTACAATAGACTCATGTTTTCTCTTTGTTCTCTCAGCCCCTATCCATTTGATAGGAAGAGACTTCTTAGAAATATATAGTACCTGTATTTCTTTTTCCCAAAAGGGCTAAATGTTTTTAGAATTAGAAGACGAAGTTGAATTACTAGACACCATGAATTTTTCAGAATCTGATTCTTTTAAATTCACAAACTAAAATTTATATTGCCATATAGGACACCAAATTATTGATTGATAAACAATAACAAAAATTGTTAAAGGCAATACTAGATCAGTTGTGGGCAAAGTCGTTCATTGATACTGGAGAAATTAAGTTGACTTCCCCAATCAAAATTTAAATAAACCCATCAAAATCTCTTCTAAACTTTAAACAGTACACTTCAAAGCCAAAGACTTTAGAAAAAATACAACCTATAGCTCTAGAATAAATAAAAAGAGGTCTGATTATTTCCTGTAGAAGCCTATGTAACGCTCCAACCCTTCCTGTAAGAACACCAAATGACAGAGGATGGAGGCTTGTACAGGATCTGAGAGCAATTAACCACATAGTTATTCCTTGCCATCTGCTGGTGTTAAACCGCCTTACGTTGTTAACTACCATCCTTGCTGAAGGTGAGTTTTTTACTGCAATAGACTTATGTAGTGCATGTTTTAGTAGTCCTGTGGATAAAGATAGTCAATTTCTCTTTGCCTTCGCTTGGGAGAACAGATAGTACAATGAAGAGTCATGCCTTAGGGATACACTGAGAGCTCAATTTACTTTTCACGTATATTTTTGATATCTCAGATCTCAATTTTCCAGATGTTGACTTCCTTAAGAAATCCAATCCTGCCTTAGTATGGGACATAACATTCTAGGAATCAGCCCTTCTAGTTGATAGGAGACTAAACTCCTGAACCTAAAAGGAATCAAAACTATTAAGATCATCTGCAGTGCTTTCTTCGAAAGATATTGATGAAAAGGGGGAAATGCAAAGACAAATAAAAGTTAAAACATTGTTGAAACTCCATGAAACACTTTAAGGTTTCATTGGGATGTGACTGTGGCCTGAGTCATGAAGCTTGCAGTTGTAACTTCTGATTTTTATATTTTATAGCCACTGACTTTATTGATCTAAAAATCTTCACAAGGACAATGACTGTTCGGCGAAAAAAAGGAACCGAATGGCATGAAACACTAGAAGTGAAGATGGGGGTGAGGGATGGGGCCAGAAATCCACCAGGAATGCTGGTAACTGTCACCAGGAAACTGGCAGAGGAAAAGGACGGGAGATGCACACAAGAGTTAGAATTGCAAAAAAGTTGAAATGGTTAGGGGAGAAAACTCCCCAAACATGTATGCACAACCACAGCAATCATTTCCTTTGTAGAGGACAGAGGAGGAGTCCCCTACGCAGCTGCAAGCTCTGGAGACGCAATGCTGGCACTGCGCATTGAGGGGTCCCCAGACAGCATCACAAGAAGGCGTTACACCACTTTCGCAGGCATCCAAAGCCGTCCTGGGGCTGCTTGGCTTTGGTGCTACATGTGTCCTTCAGCCATACCTGGGCAAGGTCTTCCTCTTTCTTCAGCACCAGAAACTGGCCAAGGACAACACAGGCCTTGTCAAAGCCCCTTTCCTCCAGCTTCTTGTCCAACACTTCACGAGTACCGGCCAGGCTTCCCACTGGTTTCCCCCATGGGCTCTCCTGTGAAGTGTCAGTGCATTCAGGAGGTTGTCATCTTCATCAGGCTTAATCAGCAGCTCTTGTTCCCATCACAGTACCTTCTATTGCAGGCCTCTCCCATCGATCTCCTTTTTACACTATTGATGAACTTTCCTCCTCATTGTGCTTGTTCCGTAAATGACTAGGAGAGACCAGAGACCAGACCCTCTCTCCTTCCAATCACTAATCTTTGTTATAGATTACCTGCCTCTTTTATTGTCTGTACCTAATTCAGGCCGATGGTACAAAAGACCCTGTGACTGTTACTTCTTCAGTGTAAAATGTAAAATTACCTTTCCTGAAAAGAAAAACAGTGCCTTAACTAATCGGATTACCGTAACTATACATAAAGCCTTATGTAGAAAGGGTTGAAATTCTGTTAAGCTCCCCAAACTTGTCTATGTAAATGAGCCTAAACTTCTACACTTTTGAACACTGACTTTCATTTTTTGGAATCTGTGCTTCACAAGTGGCCATCCTCAACTTTGTGATTGAATAAACTCTCTTTGGCTGGGTGCGGTGGCTCACTCCTGTAATTCCAGCACTTTGGGAGGCTGAGGTGGGCAGATCACCTGAGGTTAGGAGTTTGAGACCTGTGTGGCCAATGTGGTGAAACTCCATCTCTACTAAAAATATAAAAATTAAGCTGGGTGCGGTGGCTCATGCCTGTAATCCCAGCACTTTGGGAGGCCAAGGTGGGTGAATCACATAGGTCAGGAGTTCGAGACCAGCCTGGCCAACATGGTAAAACCTCCCTCTCTATTAAAGATACAAAAAATTAGCCAGGTGTGGTGGCAGACGCCTGTAGTCCCAGCTACTTGGGAGGCTGAGGCAGGAGAATTGCTTGAACCTGGGAGGTGGAGGTTGCAGTGAGCCGAGATCATGCCATTGCACTCCAGCCTGGGCAACAGGGCAAGATTCTGTCTCAAAAATAAATAAATAAATATATATATATATATATATATATATATATATACATATATGTATGTATATAAATTAGCCAGGCATGGTGGTGTGCACCTGTAATCCCAGCTACTTTGGAGGCTGAGGCAGGAATCACTTGAACCAAGAGGTAGAGGCTACAGTGAGCCAAGATCGGGCCACTGCACCCCATCCTGGGCAACAGAGCAAGACTCTGTCTCTAAATAAATAAATCATTAAAATAAACTCTTTTTAAACTGGATTCTAACCATTTTGATTATTTGAGGCTGACAAGAGACTGAGAATGCTTTCTAAATTCCTTAGGGAGTGTGGTTAAGCTGGGAATCAAACTCTAGCCCATATTCTGAATCAACGCTCTATATCACTTCCCGCTGGATGGCAATGAGCACTATGGAGGAGACCACAAAATGAAGGGCAAAAGGGAAAGGATTTAACTTTATTGAGCACATTACTATGGCCCAGAAAGTTCTATCATTGTATTTTATTATTATGAAAATGTAATGAATGACCATTACCTCCGAATACTTGTAAGAAAGGTTAGAAAACTTACCCAAGGTCACAGATAAGCATTAGCCCTCAAGAAACTTATTTCTGCTGGGAATTTACATAAACTCAGAAGGAACTGGCAAAGCTACAAGATAATGTCAAATCTGTAGTAGAAATAAAAATAGAGTAAAATCTCTGAAGAAAGAGTGTTCAGTCCAAGGGAGACGGTGGCGAGACTTCCTGGAGAAAAAGGAGGTAGTAATCTAAGGCTTGATGGATAGATCTGGATAAACAGAGAGGGGGAATAAACGGGATTGTTCCTGCTTTTTGTTCTTTTCTACACTTATGTTTTTCTTTTTGTAAACATTTTATTGTTTTACAAGATACAGGCTTTAGGGTTGACAAAAGGTCATTTCCAGAATTACATCATTTTATAGGAACTTCTAAGCAAGGGCAGATGCCTAAACTTAGAAAACCTTAAGATACATAAGGGAAAGACCAAATTAGGGGACGTCAAGAGGAAGCAGGTTGTTCTCTCAAAGTTAGAATAAGGGGGCAAGAAGTAGATGTTCGAAAAAGAAGAAATGATAAGAAAGAAAAGTTTAGAAAAGAAAAGTGAAACTCCTGTAAGGCAGTCTATCTTGAAACATGGCTTAGGTTCAAAACTTTCATAGCCTGGGCCACTGACCTGTGTGGTCTTAGGGAACCTTTCATAATTAAGATGCACTCTGTGTGTGTGTGCGCACGCGCATGTCTGTGCACACGTGTTTTTAAAGAATTTTAGAGATATAGAAGAGAAGAAAGGTTTTTCTCAGCCAAGGCTTTTGCCAGCCTTCTCAGATCAGTAACACGTTGTCTCAATCCGGGGAAGTATTGCCACTGCTTAGCATTTGGGATGAAGCCAACTGCGATGTTCAGCAAATATGAGATTCATCTTCTTGAAAATAATTGCTTCTACATCTTGTGACATCTTTCATGGACTCTGCAATGAAAATAAATTATAATTTCTTTGGGTGGGAGAAACTAAATTAGAAAGAAAAATGATTAGAAACAGAAGGCAGCTTGACGCTTGTGATGCCAGATTTGTTCAACATGTGATTTGAAAGCTGTGGATAAGTTTTTCTGGCCGTTCTCCCAATTAACAACCTTTAGCTTACTTAAAAGCCAAAATCCGTGACTCAAAAGAGTGTGCTAGGAAGAAATTTTTAACAGATAAAATTAGCTATTCCTGGCAACAGCAAATAGCATATACATATACTCATGTACCTTTTTTTCGGAATGAAGCTCAAAATATACCAAGATCTAACTTAAACCACTCCCAGGGCTCCAGACCTCAATTATAATAGTTAACATTTATCAAGTACTTACTATGTGCCAGGCATTGCAACTACTTTTTTACACCAACATAATGAGATAGGTACTATTCACACATAATCTTATTTTAAAGATTTTAAAGATTTTAATGATAAAATTGAGTCAAGGGAAGCTAAGTAACTTGCTCAAAGTCACTCAGGTAGAAAATGGCAGAGCTAGGACTGAAACTGAGAAAATATATCTCCACTATACTCTTAAAATTTATTACGAGCTGAGGGTGGTGACTTATGCCTTTGGGAGGCTGAGGTGGGAGGATTGCTTGATTCTAGGAGTTCAAGACTAGCTTGGGCAACATAGCGAGACCTCATCTCTAACAAAAATTTAAAAATTAGCCAGGCACAGTGGCATGTGCCTGTAGTCCCAGCTACTCAGGAGGCTGAGGAGGAAGGATCTCTTGAGCACAGGAGGGCAAGGCTGCAGTGAGCTATGATCACGCTGCTGCACTCCAGCCTGGGCAACAGAGCAAGACCCTGTCTCTGCAAAAACAAAGAAACAAACAAACTCCTTACCTTCAGGAAGTTTATAGCCTAATACTGGATTCAGACAAGTATGCTTCAGTGTGCTAAGTTCACAGATAGTTAAGAGGGCTAAGGATACATGAAGGAAGGTCATCTAACTTTGCCTTTGGCTACTAGGGGAGTAACTATCAAAGGGACAGTTAATTTAAGAAGTCAGGGATGGAGAAAGGGGGAAAGAGTTCCAGGCAGAGGAAGAAGCAAGTTACCAGGTCCAGAGATAAAGCAGAGCTCAGTGCCATGGGTGCATGGAAAGACAGGGCTAATGGCCATGGAGAGTCTTTGAAAGTTTTTAAACTAAGTAGGAGCCTGACCTGATGGGCATTTCTTAGACTTTTGGAGTCTGCTTTGGAGAATAATTCATGAGTAGAACAAGAGGAGAGGCAAGGATATCTGTTAGGAGGCTATTGCCTTGGGGTAATCCTAAACTGATCCCCCAGGCCGTAGCGGTGGAGAGGGAGAGAAGCAGACAGAACTGGAGAGCTTTTCAAAAAGTGAACTTGACCGTAGACGACATGAAAAATAACAGGGAAGAAGAAATCAAAGTGGCTGCTACGTTTCTGGCTTGGGCATGGGATGGATGGAATGCCATTCACCAAGATGGGAAAGCCAGGAAGAAGAGTAGGTTCAAAAATGGGGTTAGAAGAAGGTAACTAATTCATTTTTTACCATATTGAGGTGTCATGCAACATATGAAAGCGTATGGCAATCATTCTTTTTTTTTTTTTTTTTTTGAGACAGAGTCTTACTCTGTCTCCCAGGCTGGAGTGCAATGGTACAATCACAGCTCACTGTAGACTTGAACTCCGAAGCTCAAGTGATCTTCCCACCTTAGCTTCTCAAGTAGCTGGGACTACAGATGCATACCATGTCTGGCTTATTTATTTATTTAGAGATGAGGTCTCACTATGTTGCCCAGGCTGGTCTTGAACTCCTGGGCTCAAGTAATCCTCATGTCTGAGCCTCCCCAAATGCTGGGATTATAGGCACGAGTCACTGGGCCTGGCCTCATTTATTTAATAAAAGGATAACTCGTGTGAGTTATCTTCATCATCTAATTCTCTTAACGTACTTAAAACAGTTTGAGTCACAAAATTTTTATACAGGGGCCAGGAGCACAAACTCACGCCTGTAAACCCTAGCACTTTGGGAGGCCAAAATAGGAGGGTCACTTGAGACCAGAAATTCAAGACCAGTCTACGAAACATAGTGAGACCCCATGTCTACAAAAAATTTAGAAACTAGCCAGGTGTGGTGATACATGCCTGTAATTCCAGCTACTGGGAAGGCTGAGGTGGAAGGATCTCTTGAGCCCAGGAGATCAAGTCTGTAGTGAGTTATCATCACACCACTGCACTTCAATCTGGGTGACAGAGTGTGACCCTGTCTCTAAAACAAAGAAAATCGATAGACCATTTTTTGGGGGGCATCTAGTAATCCACAGCTATCAAGACATATGTACGTATATCTTATCACTAGGGCATTTCAAACAAAATATAATTTCTTTCAAAATGACAAACTAACAAATTGACCTATTAAAAAATAAACTCAAATAGTGCAAAATACTATAAAATAAAAATATGTCTTAATTAGTATGAACATATGTTTAATTTAGTAGAGATATAGATGATTAGATACAGAAATATAGATATGTGTGTATGCCTTGGTTCATATACACACATATTTCTTTGCTCTGTCAGCTGAAAGAGCCTAGAGCAACATTTCCTCTGTAGCAAGGAGCACTCTATCACCCAGATCCTGGTTGCCGATATCACTCACCAATAAAAGGAACCAGCGTTCCTTTAAGAAATGACTGATTTTAGGACAGGAAATATACAAGATCGGCCTGTAGCATCTTATAGTGCCGGGAAGTAAGAAAGTTTCTCCAAAACCAAAAAACAAAACCAATCTACATTGGCGGGGCTATGTCAAAGGGCACAGGAGCCAACTGCAAGAGCTCCTAATGGCCAAGCCTGGAACAATTTGATTTTTTAAAAAGTATGGTTGGTTTATGATGCAACATATAAAATAAATATTCATGATTTTATGATGACATAAAGAAATGATTGAATAAATGAATAAATGGAGGAGAAGAGACAAATCCCTCTTGCAGAAAAATTCCAAATAATTTATTTAGGTATTCCACCCTCAAGGATGTGGAATTCAACTTCCTACTCCTCAAGCGTTGGCTGCATATAGTGACTTCTTTTCAAAGATTGCAGAATGGGCTGGGCAAGGTGGCTCACGCCTGTAATCCCAGCACTTTGGGAGACTGAGGCTGGAGGATTGCTTGAGCCCAGGAGTTAGAGACCAGCCTGGGCAACATAGTGAGACTCTGTCTCTACAAAAAAAATTAAAAATCACCTGGGATTGGTGGTATGCACCTGTAATCCCAGCTACTCAGGAGGCGGAGGTGGGAGGATCGCTTGAACCTGGGAGATGGAGGCTGAAATTAGCCATGACGGTGCCACTGCACTCACCCTGGGCAACAGAATGAGATCACGTCTCAAAAAAAAAAAAGAACGAACGAAAAGAATAAGAGAGATTATAGACTGGAAAAGGGGAGAAACCTAATAAACACAAACTTTCAGGTGATCAAAGTTAATATCAACAATAAGTCTTGGAGAAACCTAATAAACACTAGGTTTACACATTACAGTGGAGAAACCTAATAAACACTGCCTTTCAGGTGATCAAGGTTAATATCAACAATAAGTCATGAAGACTATGTACCCTTGATACTATGTGATGAAAATGGCACTTCGCTTTTTCTCCCATAAAACCACAACACTAGTCTAATAATGAGAAATACCAGGCAAATTCCAAAAGAGGAACATCCTATAAAATACTTGGCCAGTGCTTCTCAAACTGTCAAGTTAATGAGAAACAAGAGAGGCCTGAGAAACTGTCACAGCCAAGTGGAGCCTAAGGAAATGGGATAACCAAATATAATGTGGTGACAACCTGGATGAGATCTTGGGACAAAAATATGACATTAGGTGAAATCTTCGGGAATCTGAACAAACAATGGACTTTAATAATAATGCAAATATTAAGGATTATTATGGACTTCAATAATAATGCAGTCATGCTGGTTTTTTAATTGTGACAAATCGTACCATATAAATTTAAGATGTTAACAGTAAGGGCGGCTGGGTGTGGTGGCTCATGCTTGTAGTCCCAGTACTTTGGGAGGCCAAGGCGGGTGGATCGCTTGAGGCCAGGAGTTTGAGGCCAGCCTCACCAATACAGTGAAACCCTGTCTCGACTAAAAATACAAAAATTAGCTGGGTGTGGTGGTGCATGTCTGTAGTCCCACCTACTCGGGAGGATGAGGCACAGGAGTTGCTTGAACCCGGGAGGCAGAGGTTGAAGTGAGCCGAGATCGCGCAGCTGCACTCCAGCCCATGTCACAGAGCGAGACTGTCTCAAAACAAAGAAACAAAAAACAAAAACAATAAAAGATGTTAATAGGGTAAACTATGTATGGAGTATATGAGAACTCTGTACTATCTTCTGAAGTTTTCTATAAATCAAAAACTGTTCCAAAAAATAAAGAATATATATTTATAAGTCTTATTTCCATCAGAAACTAGCTTCTTGTGAATCTTCCCAGAAATACCTCATGCTTATAAGGGATATTCTTTATTCACCTCTCCCTGTCCTCTCTCCACTTTTCTCTACTCTGTGCCCCAGAGGCTGACCTTATGGTCAATGTCAACAGCCTCCTTAGCTCTCTCACTTCTTCCAGTAGGATTTGGGCAATAGACAAATGGAGGGGTGGGGAAGCGCAACCTCAAATCAGCGATACGGAGGAAAGAAGTTGGGAAATTTTTTCCCCAACATCTTACTTGTTGAGTGTGGAATTCTCAGTGGTTCTATTCCTCCACTGGAGGCCACAGCTCCTGCTGGGCAGCCCTCTCCAACAACACCATGTGTTTTGGTAACAGCTCCTTCTTTCTGTCCCCTCTGGCTAGAATTGCTGACAACTTTTTCTCTGATGACAGCTCCCTTCAGCTAGCCCTGAAGCTCCCCAACATGCCTTTTTGGTTTTCCTTGACCCTGCCCACACATTTGTAGGTGGTTCCTTTATTAAATTCATCTGAGCATGCCATCTTTTTCTTGCTCAGACTGAGTCATCTAATATACAAACATATCTATCTACATCTTTATTTTTATATTAGATGACTCAGAGTGTGAGCAAATACATAAATAATGTTTGAGGCAGAGTCTCACTCTGTCACCCAGGCTGAAGCACAGTGGCGTGATCACGGCTTACTGAAGCCTCAGCCTTCTAGGTGCAAGCGATCCTTCCATCTCAGCCTCCCAAGTATCTGGGACTACAGGAGTGTGTCACCATGCCTGGCTAATTTTTGATATTTTGTAGAGATAAGATTTCACCATGTTGCCCAGGCTGGTCCTGAATTCCTGAGCTCAAGGAATCCACCCACTTCAGCCTCCAAAGCACTGGGGTTACAGGTGTCAGCCACTGCATCCAGCCAAACTATATGTTCCTTTCATTTATTGAAAAATAAACATACTATATACACTTTTTGCTCCTTGCCTTTTTCTCATCTCAATACAGTTGGGTTTCTTTCCATGTCCGAATATACTGATCTACGTTATGAATATCACATAGTATCCCATTGTCCGTGGATACCATACTTTTTTTTTTTTGAGGTGAAGTAGCACTCTGTCACACAGACTGGAGCAGAGTGGTGTGGCTTCAGCTCACTGCAACCTCTACCTCTCCAGTTCAAGCGATTCTCCTGCCTCAGCCTCCTGAGTAGCTGGGGCTACAGGCATGTGCCACCACGCCCAGTTAATTTTTGTATTTTTAGTAGAGACAGGGTTTTACTATGTTGGCCAGGATAGTCTCAAACTCCTGACGTCATGTGATCTGCCCACCTCGGCCTCCCAAAGTGCTGGGATTACAGGCATGAGCCACCACGCCCAGCCGTATGCCATACTTTTAATGTTATATCTAAAGATGAGATTTAAAAGCTAACATGTAGCCAAGGGACCATGAAGACTGGGATGGGATAATATGAAAGGGCTGGAGGTTCTGTGGTGTAATGGAACCCTGTGTAGTTTTGCAGTAGTTAAGAGAGTAAGCTTCGGCCTCAAACCGCTTGAGTTCACATTTCAGCTTAGCTAAGCTGTATGACCTTGGACAAATCATTTAGCTTTGCTGTGTACAATTCCTCATTTGTAAAATGGGAAAACAGGACCCACCTCAAGGTGATACTTAGGCTCAAAAGCAGTTTAGTTTTCAGGTCGACTTTCAAGTTAGACTGTATCAGGCCACATGGCGCAAATACTGCCACGAGCCTCCCTCCTGGTCTCTGGTTCTTTCTCTTCAGCCTTCCTCAGCTTTGTCCTTCTCTCATTCTTCTGCTGCTCATTGCAGCTCTGTCACTTTACATGTCCCTTTACAGGCTTTCTCTCTGTTGATATTTAAGACTCACTTTACATGAAGAATTAGACGGTATATTCTAGCTTGGTGCAGTGGCTCACGCATGTAATCTCGGCATTTTGGGAAGCCGGGACAGGAGGATCACTTGAGCTCAGGCATTTGAGATCAGCCGGGGCAACATAGTGGGACCTTGTCTCTACAAAAATATTTTTTAAAAATAGCCAGTTATGGTGATACAAGCTGGAAGTCTCAGCTGCTTAGGAGACTGAGGTGGGAGGATCACTTGAACCTGGGAGATTGAGGCTGCAATTAGCTATGATCCCACCACCACATTCCATCCTGGGTAACGAAGGGAGATCCTGTCTCAACAAACAAAAAAAACCAAAACAGTAAATTCTAGGATTGTGTTGCTACTAATGTATAGTTTAATACAAGGGGTATGAATACATTTAAAAAACATTCTTTATAAAGCAAAAAAGCTGTCAGCTACAGTCCAGCCTCCCCTACCCCAAAGGAAAGATGAACTGCCTTGGATGATACGCTGTTGTTTTCTACCAAAAGTCGTTAGTCTGATTGCCTAGATCAGCTTCTGCTCCAGTAGTCAAGGAGTCTTTGACTACCGAGGAAGACTTATTGAGTATAAGGTGCCACCATTACCAAAAACGAAAAGTGATTAAATACACATGCAATAATGAGGGACACGGCCAGACACGGTGGCTCATCCAGCACTTTGGGAAGACAAGGCAGGTAGATCACTGGAGGCCAGCAGTTCGAGACCAGTCTGACCAACATGGAGAAACCCCCTCTCTTCTAAAAACACAAAAATTAGCCAGGCATGGTGGCTGACGCCTGTAATCCCAGCTACTCGGGAGGCTGAGGCAGGAGAATCACTTGAACCCAGGAGGCCAACATTGCAGGGAGCCGAGATTGTACCACTGTACTCCAGGTGTGCCACTTTGTCTCAGAAAAAAAAAAAAGGAGGGACAAGTTTCAAATGTTCAGATTTTTTTTTTTTCCTTTACAAGTGTCATTAAAAGATACAGGTTTTAAACATACCCAAAGAAATTTTATTGAGAGAAATATTTCCAAGAAGTTCAAAATATTTTAGAGGTGTTTTTTTTTTTTTTTTTTTTTGCCTGAGTTCGAGTTTCGCTCTTGTTACCCTTTCTTTTTTGTTTTTTTTTTTTTTTTTCTCACCGCCTGAGTTCAAGGATTCTCAGCATTTTACGGAAGAGGTCTCTCATCTCCTCCTGTAAAGGACCTCTAACTGTTGGACTGTCTGAAGGCTGTGTGCTGGCCTTTTATCTGCCTCTCTCCTCGTTCTAAATGCCTGGTTTCAATTGCCACATACTTTCTGAGGGCTTCCAGTTTGCTGTCCCCAGCTCTGACTTAAATGGATTTCAGTCATGCTGGCCTTCTTTTTGTTTCTCATGTGCATTAAGTTATTTCTTAACTCAAAATTTTTGCATTTGCTGTTTCCTCTTCCGGGAAGGCTGTCTCTTCCTTCCTCATCTTTCAGTCTCTCTTCAAAGGTCATTTCCTCTAAAAGAGAAAGGCCCTCCCTGAACACTCGCTCTAAAGCAGTCCTCCTCCTCCCCATGCTGTGTGTTACTCCATCAATCATTCCACAAGACATCTTTCTGTTTCTTTCTCCCACAGCTTTTTGTCACGACAGAATATTATCTGATTTAGCTTTTTGCTGATAGTCACTGTCCCCCATTAGAATATAAGTACTTTGAAGGCAGGAACCTTCACAAACTTGTTCACTGCTATATCCCCAACGCTTAGATAGCGTTTGATAGAAGTTGAGGGCTCACTGACTACTCATGGAGTAAGTATGTAAAGGTATGCATCAATGAATGAATACTTAAACAAATCAATGGAATACTTAGTAACACAGCACATCCGTGTTTATACTTGTAATTGTCTTCAAGCTTCCCTTTTCTCCCTCCATTAACAAACCACAGAGCTTATGAGATAAGATATGCAAGGATAACTTTAAAAGTACAATACACTTAAATAATAAGAAATTTAGAAGAATCCTCAAATTATTCTTTGCTTAGAAAACTATGCCATTAGTGGCTCGACAGTGGCACAGGCCTGTAATCCCAGCTACTTCAGGAGCTGAGCTAAGACCCTTATCTCTTAAAAAAAAAAAGAAAGAAAGAAAGAAAGAAAGAAAGAAAGAAAGAAAGAAAACATGCAGGCCAAGTGCAGTTGGCGCATGCCTGTAATCTCCTTTTATAATCAGCATTTTGGAAGGCTGAGGTGGTAGGATTGTTTGAGCCCAGGAGTTTGCCACCAGCCTGGGCAGCAAAGCCAGACCCCATCTCTTGAAAAAAAAAAAAAATCATCATTAAAACAAACATTAAAAGAAATCTGACTGGGTGTGGTGGCTCACACATGTAATCCCAGCACCCTGGGAGGCCCAACTGGGCAGATCACTTGAGCACAAGAGTTCAAGACCAGCCTGAGCAGGGTGGCAAAACCCTGTCTCTACAAAAAATACAAAAATTAACCAGGAGTGGTGGAACATGCCTGTAGTCCCAACTACTTGGGAGGCTGAGGTGGAGAATGGCTTGAGCTTTGGAGGTAAAGGTTGTGGTGAGCTGAGATAGTGTCACTACACTTCAGCCTGGGCGACAGAGCCATACCCTATCTCAAAAACAAACAAACAAACAAACAAACAAAAATAGAAAATCCCCCAAAATCCAAAATTGTGCCATTATTGCATGCTAACAAGTTACTAAACCACATATCAACTTTGCATTAATATTAAAGAAGAGGTAGATTGCCTCTACTGCCTGAGAAATTTATTGAGCTATATTTTTATTGACACTATAAGCTGTTTAAAATCAAATGGATTGCCACATAATGTTTACAAATAATTCATTTTCTTTGATGTTTTAAGGGTTGGATTCTCTTCTTTTAAAACTAGTTTTATTTCTACTCAATGATTTCTCAAAATTCCATTATTAAACAATCAATTGATCAATAATTTAATAAGTCCGGTGTGCCGTTATTGGCTCGACATAGTGGCACAGGCCTGTAATCACAGCTACTTTGGGGGCTGAGGTGAGACCATCTCTAAAAAAAAAAAAAAAAAAGAAAGAAAACATCCAGGCCAAGTTTGGTTGGCATGGATAAATAAAAACTATTATATTGTCATAATTTGTCAAGGTATTGTGTAGAGAAATAAAAAGAGACTAGCATTATAATCTTACTTAATAAAAATGTATACCAATGTCTGCATAGAAAGAATAAATTAAAAAATAAGCAAAACACTTAGTGATTATCTGGTTAATGAGATAATGTGATTACTATTTTATACATTAATGCGGTTTCCAGATTACTTACTATAGGCACATCTTATTTTTGTAAGACCATAGAAAACATATTTATGTCCTTAGGGAGCATATCTTATAACTGGAGAAGAAAATAAAGTAGCATACAGTAAACAAATAGAAAACAATTGAGTGCAAAATAAAAATAACAAAAAAAAAAGAAAAACAAGAAAACAATTGAGTGCAAAACTGTACAATTACTGAGTATAAATCCAATAAGTCATTCAGAGAAGGAGAGATCAGAAATATTGAAAGAAAGTTCAGTTCAGTTCTCTTTTTGTATAAATAATGGCAAAAATTTAGCACCTGCTATCTTGAGAAAGTTAACATGCATAATGGAAATAAAAGCTTAGGATTAGGCCTGGCTCAAGTGAGCCTTCTGCCTCAGTTTCCCAAGGTATTGGGATTACACTGTGAGCCACAGTGCCCAGCCAACATGGTAACATTCTTCTGCAATTCTTCTGATTAGAGAACATTTTATATTATATAAAAAAAGAAAAAATTTATATCACAATATTTGTTCTCAGGCAAAAATAATGTAGCAAGATTGACTGCTCTTAAGTTAAATAAACGAAGGACTCAATTAAATAATTCTTGTAGCACACGTAGTCACTCAAAAGCATAGATACTCTGCCGGCTGTGGTGGTGTGCACCTGTTGTCCCAGCTATTCTGGAGGCTGGGAGTTCAAGTCCAGCCTGGGCAAAATAACAAGATCTGTCTCTAAAAAAGACAAAAAAAGGCATAGATATACCATAAATTTATGTAAATATCTATATTTTATTAATTATAGAATGCTATTGTAAAACATAATTATTTTATGAATCACAAAATATGCTACCAATTAAACTATAATATATAGTAGATCATCAATTGTAACATGAATCTTGATAAAATGTGAAAAATCTGTATTTTATAATCAGTGAAATAAGATCTGCATTTTGTGACCATTTGATGAATGTCTACTGCACCCACAAATATGAGGCTAGGATACAAGCTTTTGTTCATCGTTGTACCCATGGCCAGCACAAATAATTTTCTAATAAATCCTTGAATCAATGAATGAATAAATAAATAAATAAATGAGCAGGTGAATGCATAATCAAATAAGAGATTTGTCTTACACTGCAAATGCCTAAATGATAAATAAGAAATGCCTTTTAAATAAGTATTAACTGCTAAATAAGTACTGTAAAGCAACAATAATATTGTCTGACATTTATTTTTAAGTGATGCATCTATCTCTTTGGAAAGAAGTCCTGAATATGTTTGAAATCTGTTAAGAACCACCCACCTCTGTGTGAAGCAGGTGAAGGTTGACTTGTAAAGCCCAAGTGAGTAATCCGAGGTGTTTAAAATCACAATTAAATTGGGTGGGGAGAACAAGCTGTTATTTCCTCCTATTCTTCTGTTTTTAAAACAGCCAACTTCAAACACTCTGCCTTTTACCTATAAGAAAAGCAGTTCTATACCCTTATAGAATCCTTAACAGAGATACCGTTCTGTTCTATCCCAGGTATTTCTGCTATAGGATAAGGATTCAACAGAAAAAAGTAATTATCTTCATCCAGACACATGCAGGACTTATAGTGTGATTATTGAACCAAACTCTTATACAGAGAGACACATTTCAAAGAAGAATTCTATTAGCCAAGGGAAGTTACTCTTTTGCCTCCTGTTGCTATTCAAGTCTTTTCTCCTCTGTCCTTCACCAGCCTTACCCCAGTCTCTGAACCAGCAAACCATTGCCAAGTTCTGATGCAAAGTGGCTCACAGGCCTGACTGGACCAGGCTGAAAGTGTTCAAACAGCAAGTAACAGGGAGCAGAAATCCATACCAGAGTGGGATATGGAATATATTTATATTTGTACAGAATGCCTTCTAACTTAATTCAGCCAAGAGTTGTGAGTTATGTAGGTGAGTTACCATGGAGCTATGAATACAAGTTGATATTCTGGAATCCTAGATAGCCATCTCCAAACTTCAGAAAAAATTCTTATGTGCTCA
This sequence comes from Cebus imitator, assembly GCF_001604975.1. Classification (NCBI taxonomy): domain Eukaryota; kingdom Metazoa; phylum Chordata; class Mammalia; order Primates; family Cebidae; genus Cebus; species Cebus imitator. Next base: position 777,398 of record NW_016107507.1, read on the forward strand.
TTTGCAAAAATATCCATAGCATAGTCTTAATTGACAAAAAAAAGTTATAGATCAAATATGTAATTTTTAGTTTTTTTAAAGGTATGTTTGGGCTGTAGATAAATCTGTTCAAAAAACAGAAGATAATCATGGTTGAAAGGAGACGGTGCTTGCCCTCAAGCAGTGATTGTCTAGTGACAGAGATAGGACTTGTATGTAAACAAAATTGGGATACTAAAGTAGCTAGTGAGAGGTAACTTAAGAGAGGATCAGATAAGGTATTAAGAGAATTCAGAAAAGGGACTGAATTAATTCTGACCTATAGCGTCGAAGAACGTTCATGGAAGACATAGTGTTTTCACCAGATCTTGAAGGTGTGGATGAGGATATATAGAGTGAGTATATTCAGAATCTACTTTAAAACAAATACTTTCCTCTGTTTAGTGGAGTTGACCTGTACATCCAACAATAATGAAAAAATACACACACACATATATATATATATATATATATATACATATATGGAGAGATACATATTTTAGTACATGCAGCAATTTATTAATAAATGTAGAGTTTAAATTGCTTGCAACACCTTAGAGTGATAGCAAACTTCATTGTGGGATGTTTAGCAGCATCCCTGGCCTCTACTCGCTAGATTCCAATAGCATACTCGTAGGTGTGACAACCAAAAACACCTCCAGGTATTGACCTCTGGGGGCAAGAAAGCCCTTTATTAAGAACCACTGGTATGCATAAGTAAAACATACGCAAGAGATTCCTCCCCTCTTCTCTATATGTGAATAAAAATTACAAAGTTCATGACCTGGATTTTCCTTTTAGGTTTCTTCTTCAGTGGTTCTTAACTTCATTAGGTCAAGTAAGCCTTTGAAGATCTGTTGAAAGCTGTTGACTCATTCACTTCCAGGAAATGTACATGCTTTCTACAATACCAGGGGATTTGCATCAGGGTTCTCTGGTGACCAGTTCTGTTTCCAGGAGCTCGTAGAATTGTCATGATCTGTATATTCAAGGTAACAGAAGGTTGACGTACACAGGTCTGTATTTCGGAGCCTCTTCTGGATTTATGTCAGAACACAGAACACTGATAATCAGGTGAGAATGTTCTGATTTATCAAACCCTTCCTTTTTGCTAAGGAAGGTTTTTGGCATTAGTTTTAGCAAAATTTATCCCGACAGAAGACAAAACACTGATGAGGTAGGCTAGCTCCGGCTCCTCCTCCTTCTCTTCTAGTCTTGATTTCCATGTAGTCCTAGACTCCTGATTGTCCAGGAGAATGAGACAAAAGAAAGAAACAGTCTAGCGGGTGAGAAAGGGTCACCTGGACGCTGGATTTGGATTGTGAAATAAAACACACACACATGCACCCACAGAACATGGAGCTAAACTCTGAGTAAATCGTGAACTCTCTATATCCTCCACATATTAAATACTCCTAATTAAATATTCCACCGATTAAATACTCCTAATTAAATACTTCACCTATTAAATACTCCTAAAAAAACTTTCTAGAAATTCAAGGGTTTATTGATATGGAAACCTGGACACTGTTCCACTTCTCCTCCTCATCTGGATGACAGCACCTGTGACAGGCTGTGGAGTTCCCTGAATCACACAACCTAGGAGTCAAGGTTAGCAATCCCAGAGACCCCGGACTTCTTCCTCTACGCCCGGCTCTGTTCTCCCCTAAGGAGTCCCACAGGGCCTGGCCCGCCCCTGACCTCGCAGCCCGCCAGGTTAGTAACCAGGGATGAATGAGGATCCGGGTGGCCCCTACGTGGCAGCCAGTAAGATTCTCAGCCTTCCTGGTTCGGGAAAGGGAAGGAATGCAGGAGGGGTAGGATTTCTTTCCTGATAGGATCAGTTGAGAAACACCGCAGCCCGTGTGTCTTTCCCTTCGACCAAAGTGTCTCTGTTGCTCCATAAATAAGACGTCTCGCTGCCGTCTGAGAGCGCTATAAAGGCAGCGGAACAGGCGTCCCCGGGGCATTCCCGGAGGGGCGCGAGCAGAGACAGGTGAGTTCACCCTGAAGATGCCCACATCCGGCCCGGGCTCCCCTCCCGGGGAGGCCTCTAGGGTTGAGGATGGGACTCGTGAGGGGACTCGAAGCAGGCGGGCAGGGGGCAGTACAGCCTTCTTTGTGAGACGCCTAGAGCGAGAAGGCGGATCGGAAAACAGGACGTGGGGACAGACTTGCTCAACACGCTGAAAGTTCTGCCCCCGGGAGGGCTGCGACCGCAGCTTGAATGTACCTGCAGCGCCCACGGCCTGGGGACCCGGGGAACGCGCCCTGAGGGTTCCACGCCTGGCCCGGGGGCCTGCTCCTCTCTCCCAGTGCGCGCCTGGAGCTGCATCCCGGCTCAGGTGCCGGGAGGGAGGGATGCTCAGTGTTCCCTTCCAGCCTTGCACGCGCCCTTGGGCCCTGCTCCAGCCCCTAGGTTTGGGGGAGATTTCAGGACGCGGACAGCACCGGGGCTGCAGGCCAGAGGGGACTAGGTGGAGCTCGGGAAGCCCCCAAAGCAGGGCTCACTGTCTTCAAGTTTGGGGAGCCCCGGGCAGCGGGTGCAGGCCGCGGGACCCGAAGGTCCTCAGGTGGCCCCCTGCAGGCTGGTCGTGCGCGCCGTGGGGCGCTTGTTGTGGGCGCCGAGGGCTGCAGGGCGCGGACCAGACTCAGGGTGTTGAACTGCAGCTGGGGGGGGGGTCGGGCGGCAGCTAACAGGTGACCCCTTTCTTTCTGTTCCTCGCCCTTCACCTCTGATGGTCCTCCCTCACCGCATCTCCTTCCTCCTCGCCGTCCTCCGGCTCTCAGGTCATGGCAGCGCCGGCCAGCAGGTCCGAGCCTCCGCAGCTCCCCGAGTACCGCTGCAGCTACGTGGTGTCGCGGCCGGTCTACAGCGAGCTAGCTTTCCAGCAACAGCACGAGCGGCGCCTGCAGGAGCGCAAGACGCTGCGGGAGAGCCTGGCCAAGTGCTGCAGGTAGCGGCCGCGCGGGCCCGCGTGGGGAGAAGCTGAGCCGCGCGTCCGCGGCTTGGGGCGGGGAGGGCGTGCCCTGCCGGCGAGCGTGGGCTGCGGGCTGCAGATCCCCTGGGCGCCAGCCGCTTCTCCTAGAGGCCCGACTTTGGGTCTCTGGTCCTCCACGCCGCCCTTCTGGCCGGAAAGTGGCTCCATCAGTCTCGGGCCCGAAATGAACTTATTTGGGAAACTCACCTTTGGCGACTGTGGCATCAGGGAGCCCCATCTCTCCTTTTCCTCTCTGAAGGAAACCTGGAGCGCCCTTTGGGGTACAGTGGGTCCTTGCTGACTTCATGGGAGGGCCAGCTTGAGGAAAAGGGAATGAAAGGAGATCGTTTAAATGAAATGAATAGGGGAACCCAGCTCTTGACCAGGAGGAGTCCTTGAAACCCTCAAGCTAAGTAGGCGGGCTACTATTCAGTTAGAGGCCACAATGCAAGCTAGCGCCCAGCGGAGCGCAGGGTGTGCGGAGTACTTCACCAGCAGGCGCTGGGACCCCTAGGGAGGGCCACCCTCAGTCTCTAAACCCAAATGTGCCTTAACGAGATATCACAAACATAAAGAAATTAGTTTCTAAAACCTTTCATTGCAGAACATTTCAAATACATGCACAAGCAGACAAGTAATGAACTCCCCCCTCCGTTTTTACCCATCACTCAGCCTCAACAGTGATCAACTCAAAGTTTATCTTGTTTCTTATATGGACATCTACTTGCCCCCTCCAGTATTATTTTTAAGCAAATCCCATTTATTGTGTATCTCTAAAGACTCTTAAAGATATAACCACATTTCATTATCACACCTTGATATCTAAAATAACTCCTTAATATTAAAAATTGAGGCATTGTTAAAATGTCCAATCATCCCATAAATGCCATAATTTAAAAAATTTATTCAAATCAGGAGTTATATAACAGTCACCTACTTTTGATATTTTTCTTTAATCTATAGGTTATTGAATTTAAAAACTGCTATGTAGCAAGATACAAGCTATTCGTTAATCATGCTAAGATTTTTGTAAAAACTAGCTCCAGACTTCTATTGCCAAATTGTACTCAGTGTGTTTATTTTCTTTAAAGAAAATAATCATAATAAGGCGCCTGGGTTAGGAGTCTGAAAATTAATCTCCGTTTAGAGACTCCACATCCATCAGTCTCTGGCTGGACCAGAAAATAGGTTTTTGTGTAGGAATATTTTCTCAGAGGATTAAAAAGGTGAGCGAGGGGTGGGACACTTAATCCTGTGTTTTCTAGAACAGTGCATTTAAAAGGATAGATACAGTTCTTGGCAAAAGCATGGTAAGCACTTCAGGATTATTTTCCATGAAATTCTTATTGTTTTCTTAATAGTTATAAACAGCAGAATTCGGTTCATAACTTTGTGATTTGCAAATTGGTTGTGACTGAGATTGGATTGAAAACCCAGTTTTCTTGCTTTTTGACAGTTGTTCAAGAAAGAGAGCCTTTGGTGTGCTAAAGACTCTTCTGCCCATCTTGGAGTGGCTCCCCAAATACCGAGTCAAGGAATGGCTGCTAAGTGACATTATTTCTGGAGTTAGTACTGGGCTAGTGGGCACCCTGCAAGGTAAGATGTTGGTGGATTGGTTCTTGAGTGATAGAGAGTTCTGGTCTCCAGCAGGAGTTTAACACTTCTCCCCAGCTACCATAGGTCTGTGACAGATGTTTACCTACCCTTCAAGGCCTTTATCTTTCCTGAAGAGCCCCTAAGTGGAGAGAGTCACCTCTTTTCTCCTCTTCCTTAGAGTTATGTTCTTGGGAAGTTGCTGCCCCACTAGCTGCGGGACTCCAATTCAGAGACATATACTAAACAGTGGCTTCTCAATTTTTTTAAAAAAAGAAATATGTGTTACATCATGGTCTGTGCATATGTATCTAAATTTTCTGTGAAATACTTATCATTACAATATGATAATTTTTCACTTTGTTCTATTCTATTATACTTAGGTTTTTAAAATGATGATTGCAGCACATTAAATTATTTTATATCCACCCACGGACCTTTTTTGTTTGTTTTGTTTTGTTTTTCTTTTTAGGTACGGAGTCTTGCTCTGTTACCCAGGCTGGCGTGCAGTGGCGCGATCTTGGCTCATTGCAACCTCTGTCTCTTGGGTTCAAGAGATTCTTGTGCCTCAGCCTTCTAAATAGCTAGGACTACAGGCATGTTCCACCATGTCAAGCTAATTTTTGTATTTTTAGTAGCGATGGGGTTGCTTCATGTTGGCCAGGGTGATCTGGAACTCCTAATCTCAAGTGAGCCGCCTGCCTTGGCATCCCAAAGTACTGGGATTACGGGCATGAGCCACCACACTCAGCCTCCCTCACATGGATCTTGAGGTGCAGTTTGAAACCGGTTTACAGAAAAGTGAAGGAAGCTTTTTAGCCTGGACTCCACATGAGTGTTTTGTCTGCCCCTCGTCCCTTTAAAAAAAAAAAAATCTTCTTATTTTAATCTTCTGGGAAAATGTACCAACATAGGTGGTTATTTATTGTTTTATAAACTGAGTTCATACTATAATATTCCCATAAACATCTTAGAAATTTGTTGTATAGTCAGTGCGTAGCATTGTGGCATTCTCCTCTGTCCCCCATCCCCACCGTCTCATTTCTGCCCCACTCCCAACACCCTGACCAATTTCTCAAAGACTCTGAATCATGAAAACAAAAATCTTCTTATTTATTATAATTTTGTGAAACACCTATTGTGTTCTAGGCACTAGGTATGCTGACATAAATAAGATGCATCATCTGCTTCCAAGGAACTCATAGTCCAATAGAGAAAGAGATAACAATTCAATGTTATAAAGGCTGTGGCAGGGATAATGTTGCTTGCTAAGGGAATGCAAATGAGGTGCACTCACACCAGTCTTAGGGGATCAGGAATGGCTTTTTGGAAGTTGAATGTCAAAGCTGAGTTTCCCTGATGGCTAAGTCTGAGTTTGTTAAGTGATGGGAAGTAGGGTGAGGTGGGGATGGCTTGAAAATACACTATTTCAGAAGCCAGTAATGAATGTAGAGCAATATTGTGAGCTAAAATTTGGCTGTGGATCTCTCAAGATTGCTCGGATCAAGACAGGTAGATGCCCACAGAGAAGGAGGATGTCCTGTGAACATAGGGCGGAGTCTCAGCCTGATCAAGCACGTTCTTAGTAACAAAGGTGGATGAGAGAGAGTAGGATGGGCTGTGAGGTTCATAAGTTAACAGTGCCAAGTATTCACATTGTGCTCTAAGGAATGTGACATGGCAATACCCTGTGACTTCTGGGGGACAGGAACCATGCCTAATTCATGTTTGTTCAGCAGGAGGCTAGCACAGAGACTGGCATATAATAGATGGTATATTTAGTGAAAATGACTGAATTGCATTCCTGATAATGAATCCTCTTTATGTATAAAAATGGCTCCATGTCTCCCCAGTTTTCATAGACAAGTATCTTATAAGAATTCATTTTGTTCATAAGTATCATCAGACACTGTGCTAAGTAAGAATGTTGCCAGTTATCTCATTTAATTCTCATAACAATCCTGCTAGGTAAGTCTACTATTATTTCATTTTCAATAGGGGAGAAATCTATTAAATCTTGCCCAAGGCCATGTAGCTGGTAAGTGGTACAGTTGTGATTTTAATCCAGTGTCTATTGTGTAGTTCCTTACTTTATGGGTAATATATGTTTCTAGAAACATCTCTATAAGTTATCTGTGTAAGGTGAATTTCTGGGAGGTTAATCTGGCTCACTTATACATCCATTTATCATTCATTCACTTAATACATATTTATAAACTAGATCTGTAGGCCAGGTATCCAGCCATGTGGATTCAGTGGCTCATTAACAGGCACAGGTGCTGACTTCATGGAGCTTCTAAAAATTATTTTAAAGGGTAGGAATGGGAATTAAATAAGAAGATAAATAGAAAAATGATTATAGATTGCAATATCTATTGTGGTGGATTAAATATGCTATAATGCAGATTAATTTGAAAGGCAGGTCTTTATTTTTATTTTTGTATTTTTGTGAGACAGGGTCTCACTCTGTTGCCCAGGCTGGAGTGCAGTGGTGAGATCACAGCTCACTGCATTCGTGGCCTCCTGGGCCCAGGTGAACCTCCCATTCCAGCCTCCTCAGTAGCTGGAACTACAGGCATGTGCCACCATGCTTGGCTAATTTTTGTATTTTTATAGAGACAGGGTTTCACCATGTTGCCCAGGCTGGTCTGGAACTCCTAGGCTCAAGTGACTTGCCTGTTCTGCCTCCCAAAGTTCTGGGATTACAGGTGTGAGCCACCGCACCCAGCCAGGAAGGGAGGTCTATTTTAAATACAGTGGTCAAGAAAGACCTTACTGAGAAGGTGAAATTTAGTCAAAGACCAGAGGATAAGGAGACAGCCATGTGATATTCAGAAAAAAAAAGTGTACCACGTAAAGGTGCAAAGGCCCTGATACCAGAAAACAGTATTTTCCAGGGAGGAAAAGGAAGAATTGTAGTATGGTGAGAGCAGTGGGGGAGGGTGGGTAAACCATGAAATAAATTGAGCCAGGACTGGGATTAGGGTGAGGTAAGTGAGGCACTGACTCTCAGTATGCCTCTTTACTGTGCCATAGGCACCTCACCTGCCTCACCCTGTTCCTAGCCCTGTGGGGATATTGCTATGAATTAAAGGAAGAACAGGTGTGTCAGCTTGAACCAGAAGAGGCAGGCTATGAAGAGAGCTGCAAGATCTGGACTATATTGTGCAGCAAGAATCACTGATGCATGCTGATAAGTGTCGATGAAAATCACAGATGCCTCCAGGGTTGTTGGCTTGAGCAACCAGGTAGATGTTACATCATTTATCTAAATGGCAAAGACAGGCTGAGGAGCAGGTTTCGGATAGGAAACCAAGTTTCCTTTTGGATCTGCTAAGTTTGAGATGCAGGTGAGACATCTAAGTGGAGATGCCAAATAGGCAAGTGGGAGCAACTGCAAGTGTGAAGGTCAGAGGGGAGGTCTAGGCTAGACGTAAAAATCAGGAAAGTATCCCTGAAGAGGTGATATTTATAAGAGTGGGAATGCCTGTGATTACCTAGGAAGAAAGGGCAGGTGTGGAAGAGGAGAGAGCCAGAGTACTTAGAGGTTAGGAAGGCGAAGAGGGAGCCAGCCAAGAACCTGAGAAAGCTGGACCCAGGAAGTTGAAGACAAAGAACAACCAAAGGAATGTGGGGTCAGAAGCCAAGAGAGAAGGTTTAAAAACAAACAAAACAAAAAAACAAAAAAGCAAAGCATAGAGGGGCTGACAGTCTTGAATATGCCTGAGCGGTGGGGTATGATGAAGGATTACAGATTGCTTTTAAGAAGTTTTGCCATGAATTGAAGGGAGATAAGACAAAGGTAGAGTGAAGGGAGAATTTGTTTTTCTTAATATGTGAGATGCTAGAACATATTTGTGAACTGATAGGAATAACCTAGTGGAAAGAAAGAGATCTGTGGTGCAAGAAGCACAGGAGAAATAACTAGAAGCAAAGTAGTAAAAAGGGGCAAGTGTGGATGGGTTTGAGAACAGAATTGGAATTACTCCTTAAAGGCAGGAGAGATATTTCTTCCATTTTCAAAGGAAGATAGCCCAAATGGTGCAGATGCAGATAAGTTTGAAATTTTGATGAAAAGCAACTTGGGAGTATCTCATGGATTCTGTGTTTTTGATTAAATGCAGAATATGTCTTTAACTTTGAGTCCGGTGGAGAAAGATTTGGGCAGATTGAGGTAAGTAGGGGAGGTTTGAATAGTTGTCTCAGGGAGAGGAAAAGCACTCCCCCTGAGGAAATGTAATTGGGTCCCCAGGCAGTGCTGAGTGCACATCTGGGACTTGTGATCACACAGTTTTCATGAAATTGGTTAGCCCAGTTGTAGATTCCTTCAGTTCAGTGTATCTTGCTGCTCGAAGGCTGTCATGGAAAAGGTGAATATTTGAAGTCAGCCAAACTGGGGTTTTGCCAGACAAGAAAAGGAAGGAGGGAGAGAATAAAACAAGGGAGTTAAGAATATTTGAAAAATTCCATGGAATCTGCGCTGGGCAATTGTGGAAGTGAAGACAGGAAGGTGTGGAGACTAGGGAGAAAGTGAATCTGTTAATTGATTAGAAGCCTCACGAGGACAAACAAATGAGGCAGTAAGGATTCTGGGGTAGGTGAGCTGAAAGGCTTGGAGGCTGTAGCTGGAGAGGGGCTCAAAATTCAGATTTCAGAGGTGGTGTTGCAGTTTCCATTGATGACAATGTCCATGATGTAACCACTGGCTGAGTAGCTGACTAGTAGTATAAAAACTCATCAGACAAGACCAGCTCAGGTTACTGGGAAGCCAGGAAATTGCTGCAGATGATGGGAGCTTTCTGATTTTTGTTATTAAAAAAATTCCCATCAGGCAGCAGATCAATGCAACCTTTGTAGTACTATCTTTATTCACAGCTTTACAGAATCTGCTGTCTGCTTTCTACTTTGGACTTTTATTTATTTGTTTTTTTAAACAACAGAAATTTATTTCTGCAACATTAAGGTGCCTACAGATTCCGTTTCTGGTGAGGGCCCATCTCCTTGCGACATCTCACGTGGTGGAAGGCTTTACCTTTAGATGAAATTTAAATTTAATATAAATTTCAACTGTTTATTAGCACCTGCTTTATCAGTACACGTCACCATCCTATACATCATAACTACCAGCACAGAGTTTCCATCATTTAAATCAATGGCTCAGATTTCTTTTAATCAATTTTTTTTTTTTTTTGAGACAGAGTCTTACTCTGTCACACAGGCTGGAGTATAGTGGTGTGATCTTGGCTCACTGCAACCACCACCTCCCAGGTATAAGCGATCCTCATGCCTCAACCTCCTGCATAGCTGAAATTACAGGCGTATACCACCACCCCCAGCTAATTTTTGTATTTTTAGTAGGGATGGCGTTTTACCATGTTGGCGGGGGTGGTCTCAAACTCCTGGCCTCAACCGATCCACCCACCTCGGCCTCCCAAAATGCTAGGTTTACAGGCATGAGCCATCATGCCTGGCCCCAGATTTCTTCACAAATTGTATAATTTTAAAGCTGTTGTACCAAGTTTTCTTTATAATAAAGATGATTACAGTATATTTGAGTAGTAGTGGTCTCTAAACGGGACATTCTATATGAAAATGGAAAAGTTCCCTTTTCCAGGCATATTAAGAACTGCAGGCTGGGTGTGGTGGCCCACGCCTGTAATCCCAGCACTTTGGGAGGCTGAGGTGGGGGGATCACCTGAGGTTGGCAGTTCAAGACCAGCGTGCCCAACATGGAGAAACCCCATCTCTACTAAATATACAAAATTAGCCAGGTGTAGTGGTGCATGCCCGTAATCCCAGCTACTCAGGAGGCTGAGGCCGGAGAATTGCTTGAACCCAGGAGGCAGATGTTGCGATGAGCTGAGATCGCGCCATTGTACTCCAGCCTGGGTGATAAGAGTGAAACTCCATCAAAAAAAAAAAAAAAAAAAAGGGAACTGCAGAGCCCTGTTTAGGGCAATGAAGTTTGGGAAGGACTTAAAAAATGTCCATATGAAATAGACAAGCTGTGTTTTCATTTCCTGCTCCTTCTTTTCTTGTCTTCCTTCTTTGGAGTCAGCTTCCTATTCTATTCCATGCTCTTGGGACTACTGACTATTGCAATTCCTTTTCGTAATTTATATATTAAAACAGTTGCACTAATCGATGTATTTTTCTAGAATACAAACTCCACCAGGGCAGAGACTTTGTTTTAACAGTGTCTGACACATGGTAGGTGCATAGTCAATACTTGTTGAATGAATGAATGCTTATTGTAGAAAACTAAAAAATACATATAAGGAACATGAAAAATATCTCCACCACAAACTAGAAGTCTCCTCTGATTCTACCATACAGATAATCCATTAATATTTTAGTAAATATCTTACTAGACACATAAATATGTATCTATATAAAAGTATAATGAAATGTCTGGAAATAATAACCACCAAATTAAGGATAGTTGTTGCTTCTGAGGTTGGAGGGAGGAAAGAGGATGTGATTGAGGAAGAGTACACTGAGAGTTTCCATTGCAATGGGAATAATTTATTTCTTAAGTTAGATGATGGACATATGAAAGTTTTTTTGACATATTATTCATTGTCTTTCTTGTATATCTGAATTACTTCATATTATATTCAAAATACCACCAGATTTTTTAATGCATACAACATACATGTGTACTTTTACAAAAGTAGGAGCATACATACTTATCAGTTTTGAATCTTGATTTTACTCACTTTATTTCCTTTTACTTCACATCTCTCCACGTCAGTTAATGTACTTCTGTGCATCACATCAATTTCATTTCATAGAATTGCGAAGTATGAAGCATAACTTAGTTAACCACTTCCCCACTTGGGGACATTCATCTGACAAATAATATTGAGTGCAAGGGGGCCAGCATATTCAGGTTGTTGCCACTTTTATTAACTACTATAAGTAATTCCTTATTAATGACTCAAGGGTTAAAAGGCTTGATTTTCTCTCATTGTGAGTGAGTAAAGAGTGAGGAGGAAAATGAAGTAAGATATGCTGACTACCTAAGTATTTAACTAGGGAAAAGAATGTCATTATCTTCTTCTAACCCATGTGTAAACTAGAATGTTTATTTCTCTATAGTCAGATATTCACAGGCCTGGAGGCTGCTGGCATTGTGTAGTGGAGGAGTTGGCCAACTTCATCAGGGTAGAGTTGTCTTGTTTGCTGCTGTGTGTAATTGCCATATTTTTTCTTTGGATCTAACTTTACTGCCCCACCAAGAAAGGAAAAAGGGCAGTGCAACCATGACTGTGACCCTCAGAACACAGAGAAACACTGAGCTCAGATACAACTGCCTCCGTGCAAAACTGGTCTGAGCCTTTGGACTGAATTGACCAAGTCTTTTTTTTTTTTTTTTTTTCTTTGCTAGACACAAGATCTTGCTCTGTTGCTCAGGCTGAAGTGCAGTGGCATGATCATAGCTCGCTGTAACCTCAAATTCCTGAGCTCAAGCAATCCTCCTGCCTCAGCCTCCTTAATAGCTAGGACTATAGGCGTGAACCAATATGCTGGGCTCATTCATTTTACTGTAGAGATGGAGTCTTGCTATGTTTTCCAGGCTGGTCTCAAATTCCTGGGCTCAATTGATACTCCTGCCTGTGGCCTCCCAAAGCACTGGGATTATAGGTGTGGGCCACCACACCCAGCCTGACTAAGCTTTTGATCGATGGCTGACTTGATTGTTTTTTCCCACTGATCTGATCAGGGGTTGACTGAAGTACTGATCAATTGAGTCAATTCATTAGAGCAGGTGATGTTTGTAGATGCAATCATTGTTTCAGCTGATTTGGATCCGGTTCTACATCCTAAGGAGGCCAACTCAGGACAGGCTGATCTGTTGAAACTGTAAATTGAGAGTATCTGTGTAAAGGCCCTTCTTTGCACAGTAGAAAGACAGATGCTCCTCTACTTACCATGAGATTACGTCCCAATAAACCCATTGCAAGTTGAAAATATTTTAAGTCAAAAATGCTCTTAATACACTTAACCTATGGAACATCATATCTTAGCCTATCCTAACTGAAATGTGCTCAGAACAGTTACAATAGCCCACAGTTGGGCAAATAATCTAACACAAGGCTATTTTATAATAAAGTATTGAATATATTATGTAATTCATTGAATAATGTACTGAAAGTGAAAAACAGAATGGTTGTGTGGTTAAAGTATGGTTTCTACTGAATGTATATTGCTTTTGCACCATCATAAAGTCAAAGTCCTAAGTAGAATCATTTTAAGTTGAGGACTTTCTGCATACCATAACTTTCATTTGTGAATTTAATCACTTTGGATGTGCTTTCAGGGATGGCATATGCCCTACTAGCTGCAGTTCCTGTGGGATATGGTCTCTACTCAGCTTTTTTCCCTATCCTGACATACTTTATCTTTGGAACATCAAGGCATATCTCAGTTGGTAATTATAAGTATATTTTACAATTATATTTGCTCATGTTTAGAGTGTTTTGGCTATATTAAGTGCATTATATCTCTATTATATTGATGCAAAAATGATTCCAGTTTTTGCAATTACACTTTTAATTGCGAAAGCCACAATTACTTCTGCACCAACCTAATTTATCTTTGTTAATCTTTTCAGGGAAATAGAGTTTCAGTGTTTTGTCTACTTTTTCTGTTCAATGATGTTAGGTAACTTTTTATAATGAAGAGGAAATATTGAAAAACAAAATTACAGCCTGCCTTAACATTTTAGCATGTAGCATGTTTTGATTTTTAAAAACATGATAAATTTGACTCCAAATTTAGAAAGTATTCTCTTCCAAAATATGAAATGGCAGGGAAAAAAATGACACAAAGACTTTGAACCTACCATTTTACCAGATTAGCTTATAAATGACTAAGTATGCTCATCAAATACGTGTTTATGATTTGATTAAGGAACATACTGATTTAAAATCACTAATATTAGAAGACTGGTAAGATCTTACCAAAACAATTTAGAAGCTAAGCTTGAATTTTTTCTTGCTATGACTTATAATGAATTTTCCAGCTTTTCCTAAAATTTGAATTCTCTTTTGTTAGAATGTCCTAGTAAACGAGTGTTTTAATGCTATTTTGTGACTTTGACATTTATACTACAGAAAATTTTGCTCCTACATCCATCTGCTGGCTAGACATGTCTACCTCAATGATCCTCTTGAAATAAATGCAACCATCTATTTTATCCTCAACCCATGTTTTTGTCCTTAGTTGTATTTCCTCAGGAGGAGAGCAGAAAGTCGTTATTGACTGAAAGAGCATCCTCACCTTAGAGAATAAATTAGTATTGAATGATTGACTAGACGAGAAACATGGAAGCTGATTTTCTCCTGGGTATTCTATACATTGAGACATTCCAGGTGACTGGGGTTAGGTTTTGAGACCTCAGAACCATAAAGGCTTCCATGATCAAAGGGCAGAAATCATTATCATCATCATGGATAAAAATAACAGTAGTGAATGGAGCAGTTGCTGGAAAAAAATTATATTTTTTAAAACATAAAATCTTACAGATTGACATTGATATGAAAAAAATGTTGTATCATACAAAAGGAAAAAGAAACTTCATACTCCCTTTGCTGTTTTTTTATCCTAACTTCGACCCTGTGCTATTGATCAAGGTTCTCAGATCCACAGAGATCAGGACATTGGACACTCTAGGAATTAATGAAATCATATGAAATGAAAGTTGAGTGGAATAAGTAAAAACTCAATGTGTGTGCTACCTTTGCCAGGAACCCTTTCCTGACAACTCTCATCCTCGGCCCCACCACCCATACACATGAGGATCACACATAGACAGATTAGACGACCTTCTGACATACTCACAAAGCATCCTGAATGTTGTATTGTAATAATTACCTACATGTCTCTCTTGCCAATTTCTGGGTCATGAATGCCTTGAGACATCTGCTTGTTAAGCTTCTTTTTGTTGTTGTTATTGTTGACACAGGATCTAGCTCTGTCACTTAGGCTGGAGTGTGATGGCGTCATCTCAGCTCACTGCAGCCTCCTCCTCCCCTACTCAAGCAATCCTCCCACCTCAGCCTCCCAAGGAGCTAGGATCATAGGGATGCAGTACCACACCCAGATAATTTTTGTCTTATTTTGGAAAAGATGGGGTTTCACTATGTTGCTCAGGCTGGTCTAAAACTCCTGGGCTCAAGCGGTCTTCCTACCTCAGCCTCCCAAAGTGCTGGGATTACAGACGTGAGCCACTGTATCCGGCTTAGCTTCTTTTGTGAACAAACAAGATTTTCCTAGTCACAGCTAAATCTTTTACATGTCTTTTAAATCCTATGTAGACACATTGAACATTTGTTATTAATAACTGATTCTTAGAGACTTTTTTTTCCCCAGGACCTTTTCCAGTGGTGAGTTTAATGGTGGGATCTGTTGTTCTGAGCATGGCCCCAGATGAACACTTTCTCGTATCCAGCAGCAATGGAACTGTATTAAATACTACCGTGATAGACATTGCAGCTAGAGATACAGCAAGAGTGCTGATTGCCAGCACCCTGACTCTACTGGTTGGAATCATACAGGTAATGAACTTACAGATAAAATATAAATTGGTATAATTTTAATTTGAGATTAACTTTAAAGCATATACACTTAAAGCTTCTTCTAAAAACAAAACAAAGTAATTTCCTGGAACCCAAAATTATTTTCTAAATTACGTTGTTTTAGATCAGATGCTAAAATAGTCAGCAAGAACCCACTTATTAAGGCTCACTTATCATCAAAGTCAGAGACAGAAAAAAAGCACAGAAGAACATGTGTGACTCAATTGAGGAAAAGAGAAGGGAAGTATACGGGAATCCATAAAGGAGAAAAAAGTGTTCTGATGAGCAGAGACACGGGACTGAAAGCATAAGCTGTGGATTTTTGCTTTTCTGAGTACATGTATAAAAATATTTCAAGGTTTTTATTATTCACGGTTTTCAAATTTTAGAGTGGAGGAGGAAGGGGAGTGATTAGGGCATTAAGAAATTCGTATTTTTTTCCTACAGATATTTTTGTGCTGTAGGTAGGCTACCAGTGTTTTAATTGGTATTAAGCTTAATTTAATATTTCCAGAGAGTTGGTTCCTATCTCAGGCAAACATTTAATTTGTGTTTCCTTTTTTTTTATCCTAGCTGATATTTGGAGGTTTGCAGATTGGATTCATAGTGAGGTACTTGGCAGATCCTTTGGTTGGGGGCTTCACAACAGCTGCTGCCTTCCAAGTGCTGGTCTCACAGCTAAAGATTGTCCTTAATGTCTCAACCAAAAACTATAATGGAGTTCTCTCTATTATCTACGTAAGTGTTGCTTCTTACTCCAGAGCTGGGTCACTGTTCATTCCAGAAACAATTGTATTCATTCTCTCTCTGAGTCTGGGCTGGGCACGGTGGCTCACATCTGTAATCCCAGCAGTTTGGAAGGCCATGATGGGCGAATTGCTTGAGCCCAGGAGTTTGAGACCAGCCTGGGCAATATGTGAGATCTCATATATAAAAGAAAAAAAAAATCCAAAAATCCAAAAATTCACCAGGTGTGATGGGGCACACTTGTAGTCTCAGCTACTTGGAAGGCTGAGGTGGGAAGATCTCCCGAGCCCTGGAGGTTGAGGCTGCAGTGAGCTGTGATCGCCCCACTGCACTCCATCCTGGGTGATAGAGCAAGACCCTGTCTCAAACAAAAACAAAACTAAAGCAAAATAAAACAAAACTTGAATCTGGAGAACCCACATTTCTCTACGCATACTTTGGGAGCCATTGAAAATATTTGGTTGCTTCTCTCAGAAATACTATTGTACTTAAAAACATGAATGAAGACAAAGTGGTATAACGCAGTAAAGACTGCTCTGGAATGTAACAAACTTGATTTCCAGCCTCAGCTTTGCCTCTAACAGGTAAGTGACCCTGAATACATCATGTAGGATACTAACTGAAAGCTCAGGTTTAGAACTGGGTGGACCTGAGTTCAAATTCTGACTCTACTGTCTACTAGGCATGTGAGCAAATCACCATGCCTCAGTTTCCTTCTCAGCAAAATTGTGTTAGTGATAGCATATACCACATTGAGTTGTTAAATAAGAATAGATAAGCACTTGGCCCAGGGGCTGATACATAACAAGTACTCTAAAAAAGGGCGTTATTTTGAAATTCTTATTTCAAGGCATCTTTTCTTATTGGTGAAATGAAATGATTGGAGATGTATCTCTAAAAGCTTTTTCTAACCGTGAGAGTCTGTAAAATGCATAATGTAAATGTCTCAACAATTATAGATGAAAAGGAACATTAGATTCAGAGATGATTCACCATGCAAAAGAAATGCAAAAGCAGGATGTAGATCACACTAATTAGATTTGAAAAAGGTCTTGGATCTAAAAATGTGTTCTATATAAAGCATGTTATTGATGCTTGAAAAATGGTGATAATAGTAACATGATGTCATCCTAGCTTGGAGGGAACAATGCCATACAAAAATAACGTACCACATTAAGAATGGAGTTTGAGTCTTTAAAGACCCACCTGTTAGCTTCTAAAACAATGTAAGGCCATGTACACATATCTGAGAATTGGTGAGGTTATCAGGAATTGCTCAATTTTGTAACAGTGCCATAATCCCATACTATTATACTCCATTCATTCAACAAATATTGCCAAGTACTTACTACAGGCCAGGCACTACGCTAAGCAGTGAGAATAGATAGAGGAGGCAGAAAAACATAGTGATTAAGATCATGAGGCCAGGTGTGGTGGCTCATGCCTATAATCCCAGCAGTTTGGGAGGCTGACATGGATGGATCACTTGAGTCCATGAGTTTGAGACCAGCTTGGACAACATGGCAAAACCTTGTCTCTACTAAAAATACAAAAAATTACCCATGCATGGTGACACGCACTGGTAGTCTCATTGACTTGGGATGCTGAGGTGAGAGGATCACCTGAGCTCAGGAAGTTGGGGCTGCAGTGAGCCAAGATCATGGCACTGCATTCCAGCCTGGGTGATGGGAGTGAGACCCCATCTCAAACAACAATAACAGCAACAACAACAAAAACAAACAAAAATGATAATCAACTTTGAACTTCAACAGACTTGAGTTGGAGTCTTGGTTCTACCAGCCACTACCCATGATGCTTATACTCAACTTCCTTAAGCCTTAGTGTCTGCAATTGTGAAATAGGAGTAGTGATAGTAGCTACCTCTTAGAGCTGGGAGGATTTAAAAAGAAAATATGTGTAAGACACTTAGCTTAACATCTGGCACGTGGTAAGGACTAAGTTTTTTATTATTATTATCACATATGAATAGACCTTATGAAGCTCACCGTTCACTTCCTCAGGATCTAGCCTATTAGAAGACATTAGCAAAACTTTTTGATTCAGCATTATATTGGTAATTCTTGATATATTTTTCCTGTCAAGTCCTCAGTTTTCCATCAATTTCTTTTTTTTTTTGAGACAGGAGCTTGCCCCATTGCCCGGGCTGAACTGCAATAGCTCAGTCATAGCTCACTGCAACCTCCATCTCCCTGTGTTAAGCGGTGCTTCTGCCCCAGCCTGCTGAGTAGCTGGGACTACAGGTGTATACCACCACACCTGGCTAATTTTCTTTTTCTTTGTTGAATCTTAGTAGAGATGACGTCTCACTGTGTTGCCCAGGTTGGTCTTGAACTCCTGAGCGCAAGTGATTCTCTTACCTTGGCCTCTCAAAGTGCTGGAATTACAGGAGTGAGCCACCATGCCCAGCCCATATTTAAACATTAAAATAAAATTTTAAGATTTTTTTGGGGTAGAGATGGGTTTTGCCGTGTTGCCTAGGCTGGTCTTGAACTCCTAACCTCAAGCAATCCTCTTACTGCAGCCTCCTACGGTGTTGGGATTATAGGTGTGAGCCATTGCACCTGGCCAATCCTTAGATCTTTTTGAGATCTCTGACTGCCTTATTTTGACAGGCTCTGTAACTTTTGCAGCCCCTGGCACATCTTGCTTTTACTTACGTTCACATTTTCTTCATCGAATGTTCACTCATTTATTCCTTCATTCTCATTCATTCAGTTTATCTATTCAGTAAACATATACTGAATATCTACCATGTACCAGGCACTGTTCACTCCCTATACAAGTCCACTGAATCCTTAAACTACCAAGACATCCCTTACTGAGTATACTCACCTCATTGTGCAAACATGGCTCGGCCTTCATCTACACAGATCACAGGAGGCCCAAATTAATTGTTGACCTGGGTCCCTGGCCATTGCAGGACCCCCACAGAACAGGGGAGATAGTTCTTCTGGTCTCCTAGCATTATGTTTAAGAAGAAATTTTCTGCAAATGATTTTACTTTGACAGGGACAAAAGTGACCAGGAAACACTAGACCAAGGTCAAAAATAGTTTTTAAACCAAGTGCAGTCATGTTGTAACTTATTTCCTGTTAAATATTTTTCTTGACGTCTCAGTTTAGCATATAGCATAGAATTTTGCAAGAAATTCTTCACAGGCCAGCCAAGTTGGAGAAGGTATTTCAATCATCTTTATGTGGTGATAAATATATGTTTGCTCTTCTGAAAAAAAAAGAAAAAAAAGAATCAGCAGGTCTGAAAATGATTGCATGGGGTTGAATGAGCCACTTAGTCCTTGAACAGAGAATTTTGCTTATGACATTGCCATTGCAATTATACATGAAAGAATCTTTCAATACATGCAGAGTAGTAGAGGATTCTCCCAGGAAAAAGTGTAAGATTGTTGTAAAATACATTTCCTGGAATGTTAACTTATCTTTGTTCTAAGGTTGTGCTTTGGTTTGTCTTGCCCTCTCCCCCAAAGAGGTACTGACAACTGGAAATAATGAATGCAAAGAAATACGGGAGAAAATATTAGGAGAAAAAGAAAGCAGTTAATTCACAAATGCCAGAGAGACTGGATATAGGAAGCAGAAGGGAGAAAGACAGGGTACTGGCAGCAATTTAGAATTAGTTAATACCCTTGATGCTACCATGTAGCTACTGTTAGCTAAGTAAGTCCCACAGTCCACTTAGGATTGATTTCCCACCATTCAATTTGAGTGGTTTGTCTCAGTAGACAAGGGTGAGAGCTTTGAAAGTCACCACTAAACTTGATTAGATTTGTTGCTTTGCACCTATTTCACTGTGAAAAATTTACGCCATTATACTAAAGTAACAGTTTAAGGGTTGCTCTATACTTATATACACAAAAGATATGGTAGCAGGAAATGCCTGATAGCAAAAGGTGGTTGAGAATGGTTTGTGATATTTGTGGAGATAAACTAAAAAAATTTCAGCTCTAAGAGTAAACTGATAAATTTTCTCATACACATTAGTGGGCATAATTTCTTATGGCTTCATCAACCCAGGTAATCCTGGGCAAGAACAAAGACATTGTCTAAATGAAATTGTCCTAAAATTGCCCAAACACAGCAGGAATTACAGTAAAACGTTATCTATTACCAAAAATTTCATTATCATGATTTGAATTATTTAGAATACTAAGCTGAAATACAGAATCATATGTGTGTCCATATTATAAACATTTTGTAGTATTTTAACAGTAAATTACAAGCACTGTTCAGTGCTTTTGTAGAGTCTAATTTCTATGTCTTTAAATATAATCCATTTCAGTTTACATGCTGAGTTTTATTTCTACACAAACTAAACTTTCTATCATAGAGCTCTTCTTAAAAGATTCTGAATGATTATTCAGGATGTAGGCAACTCATTTATATACTCAGATGCCTTGCATGATGCAATTGTGTAATACAAACTGATTTTGGTTTTTGAACCCCATATTACATTTTTAATCCACAAGACATACTTTTTATTCAAAGGTCTAAGTGATTCTCATCGACTAAACTGAAATCCTGTAGTGATTATTTTTGTAAGGTGAAAATATTTTTGCAATAGGGATAATTATTCCAAATGTTTTGTTTTTCAAGTTTCAATTTTTGCCTCTTGAGTTGAAAAGCAAACCTTTAATGAATAGACAATTTATCAAAATATTATGCCTAGCTCATGAATTAATCAGGGTCATCCATCAGAAAATTAATTATGTAAAGGACCAAACAGCAATGATAACTTCAAGCCTCTGGGGTAGGTAGGACTGTTTGCTCCTGTGTGAAATGCCCTGAATTCTTGTTATTGTGTCTTCTGGTGGTAGTTGTCCCATTTTCTTTTTCACTCTGCTATCCCCCCTGGCTTCATCTTGTTTCTGTCAATGTATCTGCCTTTAGCAATTTTCAGTGACTCTGAAAAGCAGACAAAGTGAAATAGTTAGTACTGGGTTTAAAGTAAGAGGAAAAGTACCCACTGAGTGAAAGTTCAAGAGTCTTCCTACAAGTTAAATGCCTGCACTCTAGTCCAAGTGCTTGGTGGGAGGTATTTTGCTTGCATAATAACTTCTCCCCCATTCCCTCACTCTTGAAAGTGTTCCAGAGAGTTGAGGTTGCTGGCAAATCGACTACTAGATTACTTAAGCTTCATTAAGTACTTAAAGTTCATTTAGTTCATACATTTATTGTCACCAGATTACCACTATAATTATTTTAAAAGTAGTTTATCTGTAAAAATGAGTAAAATACGTGTTATAAACTCTAAGATGCTCCATTCTTTTATCTTCCTACGAAAATATGTCTATAAAAGTCTCATTTAAAGAACAGTTATCTTTACTGAGAGATTGTCTCAAAGAACTGTCTCAAAGATACCTTCTTGAATCATGCCTTGTACAGGACTGAAGGTAATATAACAAAGACAATGCTCTTCCCTGGGATTCTTCTTTGCTAACTTCCTTGAAAACACCCTTGATTCCCAGAAGTCTCCTATTTACAAAACAAAACTAGTTTTTCTTGAATTGATTCATCTGTCTACTTAAAGATTTTTTTTGGCCAGGCGTGGTGACTCATGCCTGTATCCCCAACACTTTGGGAGGCTGGGCAGGAGGATTTCTTGAGGCCAACAGTTCAAGACCAGTCTGGGCAACAAAATGAGACCCACCCCCCAAATCTACAAAAAATAAAATAGCCTATTTATTGTAGTCTCTACAATAAATAAAATAAATATAGATGCCTGCCTGTAGTCCCAGCTACTCTGGAGGGTGAGGTGGAAGGACTGCTTGAGCTGAGGAGTTTGAGGCCACTGCACCCAGCATGGGCAACAGAGCAAGATCTTGTCTCAAAAAAAAAAGTTTTTTTTTTTTTTTTTTTTTTAATGTTATCTTAGTTCAAGTTTGATAAATAAAATTAAGTACCAAAGTTATTTCCAAAAATTTATGCTTGGCCTATATGTCAATTCAGTAGCTTTTCTTTGCCATAAAGAATGAATCAGTCTACCTGTATCCACATATGGAGTATTTTAGGATTTTTTGTTGTTGTTGTTATCTGTATCATTCAGGTTTAGGAAAGAGCTTTACCTAAAACACTGGCTAATTGTGACGAAAAAAATATAGAAAGAAACACACACACATACACACACACACACACAAACACACACACACACACACACCCCCCAACCACTGATCAACTGAAAGTTTCATATTTATCAGCTTTTAGTCTCAATAATATCACCATAGTGAAAATCAGGCTACTTAATAATACCTATAAACCCATTTCAAGATACAAACTTGTAAAGCTTTTCTTCAAGTAAAAGGCAGTATGTTTATAATGACATTTTTTCTTTTAAGACATTTTTATTATTATAAAAAATATAGAGAAGCAAAAATAAGAATGTAGAAATCACCCAGTTTTTCCTTTCCAAGTAAATGATCATAAAAAATTGGTATATATATTGCAGCAATTGTATGTATCTAATGGTCTCTCTATCAACCAACACATTTTTATCACTTTCCTGAAACTTTCAAGTGTGGTTTGATGCTGATATCAAGGTTCTTTGTGTGGAAAGATTTGTATGAGAATTGTGTATGTGTGTGTGTGCATGTGTGTGTGGCAGCAGGAAGTATATAAAATTATTTTCTTTTTATAGACGCTGGTTGAGATTTTTCAAAATATCGGTGATACCAATCTTGCTGATTTCATTGCTGGATTACTCACCATTGTCATCTGTATGGCGGTTAAGGAATTAAATGATCGATTTAGGCACAAAATACCAGTCCCTATTCCTATAGAAGTCATTGTGGTAAGTAGAATATGTAGTTAGAAAAGTCAGCATTATTTGGTTGACAAGCAAGGAATTATTAAAACCAATGGAGCTTTTTTTTTTAATATCTTTTGTTTTATTTCAGACGATAGTTGCTACTGCCATTTCATATGCAGCCAACCTGGAAAAAAATTATAATGCTGGCATTGTTAAATCCATCCCAAGGGGGTGAGTATTGTGTTGCTCTTAGACAGTACTAATACAGTCCTTTTTACTTAATGAAACATTTATTACAAACTTCGTTTCACTGATGCTCCTATTTGTGTGTGATCTTGAAGAAACAACCATAAGAAACAGTATGTGTGTAGATAAATGTCAACCCATTTGTTTAAAGCAGCCCCTATATGCTGTTTTATCTTCATTTTCTTAAAATACGGCAGTACATGTGCAGTTAACACCAGACTCCTGATTTAAACTTATACATAAAGTTATAATACAATATAAATAGAATCATTTCTTAGTAACATCTATTGCACTGTGAACAATCTGCTTTAAGAATCAGGGATATCTGGCCTAAATTCTCTACCATCTAGTTTAATCAGTCTTAGGTAATAATTATATCCTTCGTATCTATAAATAAAATGCATTATCTTCAAGGGAAGTTTTAGAAATGTTTGGTAGTTTGGTGAATTAGCAGAGTAAAAGACCAAGACCCTTCATTCATTTCTGTCACTACCCAGTTTTGTGACCTAAGGAGATTCTCCTGTATAAGACAAGGATAAGGAAAACAGCTGAAGCCTCAACTCAAGCTTGTTGTGAAACACCAGTGAGATCTCTTATGAAACAGAGAAGAGACAAAGTACCCTGTGCTATAATTTTCTTATATGGGTTTACAAAGGAAGCCCAGATGTTTATTTGTAACAATCACTTATAACATTTAAGACTGGACATGCTGTTAATCAAGAAGTACCGGTGTTCCCTCCCTTAGGATTAGCAGAGGGACTTGGTACCAGTGTTTGTTTTCCATGCTCTTCATAGAAACTTCTTCAGGCAAGCTTATTCCCAGAGCTTATTCCACAGGGAACTGCTGTATTTCCATTTGATTCTTCTAATGCCTGTGTCAAAATATTTGAAAAAGGACAACTGGCTACATGGAACTTAATTTACATGCTATATCCATTATAGTGTTTCTCAAACTTACCCTTTTGTAAGAATCGGGATTCTTTTTCACACAGATTCCTGGTTCCCACCCCAAACCTATTGAATCAGGCTTTCCAGAGGAGGGGCTCAGGAAATCATATTTTTCAAAAGTGCCTCAGGTGATCTTGCCCTCAGGGAAACTGGAGAACCTCTTTAAAAGGATCAACAAATCTAATTGAACAATTAGATGATTTCCGGAGTTAGAAAGAATTAAAGAAAAAGATACTTTACAGAGCCCTTTGTCAGGCTTCCTAGGATGTATTAAGTTATAGGTGGTCCACAGAGCAGGCCCTATCCCATCCATCTGTGTTCCATTACTTGGCTTGGGAACTCATTTTTTCTGCCCTAAATTATCCTTCCAGGTCTTCTGCAGAGCTTTCCTGTGCTCTCCTCCTGAGAATGGAACTCTAGCCTCTCGCCCTTGAGTTTAATGAAGCTGAATCCTTTGACAGACCACCTGGCAGCTTGGTCAGCTAATTTAACCTGCCTGGCCCCAGGGACTTTAAACTCCCTCACGAGGGCAGTGACCTCATTTGTGTTGTTCAGCCCTGTCCCCAAGCACAGAGCTCATCTCACTGTAGGCTCTCAGAAAACCCTTATCGAAGGGATAAAGTACCCAAGCCTATGTCATTATAAACAAGCCACAGCAAAGGCCTTGGTTATCCAATCTCACTTGGTAGCACAGAAACAATTCTGACGATATTAACAAACCTGAAGAAGACAGGATGGAATGGAGAGATTGGAAAGGAGCAAGCAGAGTATTAAAAGGGCTGAGGTGAGCACAGCGAAAGGAAGAGGGGCAGAGAGATTGTCATATGCCCCCTTTTGATCTCCTCCCTGCTTTCAATCCTCCATTAAAGCTACTGCTGGTAGTTCCCCTTTATTCTATTGAGGGTCAGGACCATATGTTGGAATCACTCAGTCCCCAATAACAATGCCACATTGGATAGTCAAAAACAGTGGTTCCATGCCCTTCCCTCCATCCCCTTTCCTGGTAGACACATGCGACTTTTCGTTGTCTGGCCAGCATCTGAACATCCCGCTAGGATTTACTCATTCTCTTGCCCCGGGCATTTTCTTAACCAGCAGACACTATGAGGGGCAGTCATGCGCCTTTCTTCTCATGCAACTGGTCCTTATCTGCAACTCGTAATCTGTCCAGTTCCTCACTCATCCTGTCCCAGGCTTCTCTTTTACCTTTTCTGTTATAGTGGTGTGTGTGTGTGTGCATGTGTGTGTGTGCGTGCGTGTGTATGTTTAAACTCAAGATTGATGGCTTGTCCTCTAAATTTTAATCTCTATTCACTCTCTTACCTCCTGTCCTCTCCAGTTCCAGAGGTCCTCTTGTTGTCATGTTTGTTACTGTTATTATCTTTCCTTTCTCTCTTTTCTGAAACAGAGTCTCGCTCTGTCACCCAGACTGGAGTGCAGTGGTGCTATCTCAGCTCACTGCAACCTCCACCTCCTAGGTTCAAGTGATTCTCCTTCCTCAGCCTCCCAAGTAGCTGGAATTACAGGCACATGCCACCACGCCCAGCTAATTTTTGTATTTTTAGTAGAGATGGGGTTTTACCATGTTAGGCAGGCTGGTCTCAAACTCCTGACCTCAGGTGATCCTCCTGCCTCAGCTTCCCAAAGTGCTGGGATTAGAGGCACTGTTATAGAGCCCTTTTGTCAGGCTTCCTAGGATGTATCAAGTTATAGGTGGTCCACAGAATATGCCTTGTCCCATTAATCTGGGTTCCCTTAGTTGGTTTGGGAAACTCAAGCCTACTGTTGTTTTTAAAGTATGTGCTTTGCAGTTGTTCTTGTAAGTGTGGCACAGGGGCAAAGCCAACAAAACCACAGAGGTTTTTTCCCAGCTGCGTTCTGAGGGCTGCTCTTCTCTAGCTGGAGTGGTGGTGCGGTTGCCAAGTGTTCAGACCCCATCTGAAGTAAAAATATGCCCTTGGCATCTGCTTATCACGCTGTCATTTGTGGAATTTTTGGGCCTTCAGGGTCCATCTCTCCCTGCCATCATCTTTTCAGATAAGTGTGTGTTCACACGCTCACCTGGGCTCTTGGTAGTGCTGTCTCGTGATCAGGCCTGATACGGTTGGCTGGGGCCAAAGAGGCTCACTGAGCAAAACATTTGGAGAGTCGTGTCCACAGAAGGAGGGCAGGGCAAGAAAAAAGACTTACTTACATTTCATTAGAAGATATCCAGCAGGACTTCAGTTGGTTTAGGGCTTCACTTAGGGTTCAGCAAGACAGAAGACATGAGTGGCAGGAATTTGGCAGACTTAGGTTCCCCCAATATATACCAAGAGCCTACGATGCGTGTAGACACTAATTACTTATACAAGTGATTCCTCCTTGAATCCTATGAGAAGAGTATATCGTCCCTGTTTGACAGCTGAGAAAACTGGGACGTGGTAGGTTTTAATAACATGCCCAAAGTCATTTGAGAGTGATTCTGGTCCTTTGACTTACGTCTTTGCACTTTACACTTTGCAACCATGGATAATCAAGGATCAGTCATATTTGGAGGACTAGGCATCCAGGCAGGCAATGTGCATTAGGCTGCTATCAAAACTAAACTGTATGTGGAACTGGCAAGTTACTTTGTCAAGCCCCAGTGGCCTGAAGGAGGGTTGACTGGGTCTCAGGAGCAAGTCAGGAGCCTGCTTTGAGAAGTGTGGTCCCAAGTCACATCCAAACCAGCAGGTGATATGATGTTGAGTCGCCCACCTATTGGTTCAGGGTTTCCAATATCCTGTCTGTCTACAGATGGGGTTCATTCCAGAGTCTCCTTGTGGGGTAGGATGGGATATAAGGAGAAAAGGAGTCTGAAAATTAACCTCATTTGTGGGGAGTAAGGCTTCAAGGGCAGAGAACCAAACAGATCTTATTAGATAAGAAATCATTTGATATTTAACATTTCAACCTGGACCGAGTAACTGACCTCAAGCAAATCACTTCATGTTTCGCGTCCAAGTTCCTTTATCAACAAAACAAGAGGTAGATTCAGCAATACCTAGGATGCTCGCTAGGTTTAACTTTCTCTATGGTTTTCTCTAAAAACCTTATTTCTATTTTATTTTTACCACTGTTATCTAATTATAGGGGAAAATGTAGTTTCCTTATTAAGCAAACTTTAGGCATAAGTGAGGTAGGTGGGGCAGACACTTTATGGCTGGGGGCCTCTGGAATTACACCATATGGATAATCACCAAGATATAGTTACATGAAGGCCATCTCCCAAATTTTCATATTTGGGTCAACCTCATGATGTAAACGTGTAGGTTAATTTTCTTATATGGTTTGTAGGGTAGCTCTGATTTTGTCAAACAATAGTAATTGGACCCCACAATCATTGAGATATTTTAGTCACTATGGAGCATTATGATAATTGCATTAATTTAATCTTTTTTGCTTTAAGAAGATTTTAAATGTCATGGCCCTTAAGGAAAGGATTTTCCTTAAGAAAAGCTCTGTTAGCATTATACATTCTTTGTCTCTCTAACAGACCCAATATCTCTTCATATAGAGTAAATCTCATATTATGGCTAGAATCTCTTTTAAATTCAAAGACCTTTAAGATAGAATTGTAGAAAGAGAAACACTAACATGTGAAATGGCATGGATGGGGCTGTATTAAAGAATCAGTACCGGCAGATTTATTCCTGTGAGAGATATAGAAGGGGTAGCACTGGTAGGCTCTAAAATCGAGGACAAAGAAAGCCAGTGAGATAACACCAACTTCTGATTAAACCGTTTAAAAGCTGTACCCCCAGGCATGTATTTCATGTGCTGTTTGTTCTCGTGGCACAAGTACTTTCATGTCTAATATGTGACTTAGTGGATATAGCATTTGATGAGATGGGGAAAAAGAATGGTGGTCAAATCTTCACAGCATTTTTCATTTAAAAACTCACTAGGTTTTTGCCACCTGCACTTCCACCTGTGAGCTTGTTCTCGGAGATGCTGGCTGCATCGTTTTCCATTGCTGTGGTGGCTTATGCTATTGCAGTGTCAGTAGGAAAAGTATATGCCACCAAGTATGATTACGCCATCGATGGGAACCAGGTATGGGTGCCCTTTTGTGAACTGGTTTTATAGGGCTGAAAAGAAGAAAAAAACATAAATGGAAAAGATTTTGGTGTCAGCTAAAGAAGGGATTGTATTCTTTCACCAGATCTTATTGGGTTGGTTTTCCTCTGTGCTTGTTAATTAGAAATTATTTTGGAGTAGGCATGCAGGATCGCTTTGCTTCTTTAAGAAATAAGTTGAAATAACACTAATTTTAGAACAGCTAATTCAATCAGGTCATAAATAACATTGAAAGTGAACATATTAGGTCAGAAACAGAATTCTTCATGTAACCCAGTACCTCTTGGTAATTATTTTTAATGGCAATTATAATATGACCAAACAGCGCAACAAACATTATTAATAATAGTTGTGACCACTTTAAGTTAAGGTGGTTCACCGTGCAATTAATATATACAGGCAGTTTGTATAGGCATGTGATACATTGCCAGGTAAGCTGATTTCACACTGCTTGCAAATTTGCAAGTTCTGTACCTATACGTTTCTGAAAATACAGTATAGTGATGACAACAGTTAAATGGTTAGTAATCAAGCAGAATAGCAGCATTGCTAGTCATGATATGCTTTGTAGCAAGTATTCAACTACAGAAAAACACTTTATGTGAGAGCTGTAGACATTTCATTCACGAGGCAGTGAAAAAACTTAGAAAAGGATCAGGTGCTATTTCTCGTCAACTTTAAAAATAATCGAGAGCAATGAGACCTCTCTTGGGTGGTATGGAGTCCAAACTCCTGATGTCGTACAAGGACCCCAAGTACCTGTCATGGTAAAAATTAAACTGGACCACCAGGCAGGGTGGGCACGTGAGTTTTCATTCTTAATGTACTTCCTGAAATACCCAGCGAAGGTCTTGCAAAGATTCAATTTGTAGCATCACTGTCATCCAGTCTCTCCCTTAGGAATTCATTGCCTTTGGGATCAGCAACATCTTCTCAGGATTCTTCTCTTGTTTTGTGGCCACCACTGCTCTGTCTCGCACGGCAGTCCAGGAGAGCACTGGAGGAAAGACACAGGTAGGAACAACAGCCATGTGATATCCATCTCAGAGAACAAGGCTGAGGAATGGCGCCCCGGGAAGGCTTATACAGAACTGAGCAGGACAATTCGCCTTTGGGACTTGTGCTTCCTAATCTGATTCACCTCAGGCCAGTTCCTCTCATTCCACTCCCTCACCTAAAATCTCTTTAAAAATAACATTTATGGTATTCTGATACAGCGATTCTCAAATCTCTTTGTGTCAGTGCTCACCGGGAATGTAGCTACACTTACCTGCTTCTCCATGGTCAATAACAACTGTCAAGGAAACAGTAATCAAGGATGCTGATTTTTGTTAATTTGTTGGGGGGGGGGGGGGGAGAGAGGGCCTAGTAAAAGTGTTTCATGGCTTTGGGGCTCGTTCTGTTTTCAGGAAAGTAAAAACCTTTATTTACATTTCCTTTACAAGGATCAGGAACTGCCTCCAGGGCTTTTGGTCCCATAGAACAACAGTTTGCTGGCCAAGAATATTTTTGTTGTAACATTTTTGGCATTTCTTCCTAAGATTTATGTTCTTCAAGTTCTAAATGTGGGTTTAACCTTATCTTTTAAATGTGGTTTGTAGTTGTTGCCTTTACAAGGTGACCAAAGAGCCAGCATCCCAGTTAATCTCTGGATAATCCCTCCTTGAGCGTTCAGAAAACTCAGGGGCCATGCTCAAAAGTGACTCTTTCCGGCAGGACACTGTCAGAGAGGCCACACCAAGCAGATGGGCACAAAGGACTGACTCAGAAATTGTGCTTCTGTCTCTTACACCTTGAGGGTCTTATCTTCCCCACACTCAGAAAAAACTATTATTTAGGAGTAAGAGGTGCATTGAGACGACAAAGAACAACAAACCCAAACTACACAGTGCAATAGACACACACACACACACACACACTCACACAGTCTTCAAATGGATTTTATTAAGGCAGAGACCCTTAAAAAAAGTTGGGCACAGTGGTTCACGCTTGTAATCCCAGCACTTTGGGAGGCTGAGGTGGGCAGATCACTTGAGGTCAGGAGTTCGAGACTAACCTGGCCAACATGGAGCAACCCCTTCTCTACTAAAAATATAAAAATTAGCCAGGCATGGTGGTGGATGCCTGTAATCCCAGCTACTTGGGAGGCTGAGGAAGGAGAATTGCTTGAACCTAGGAGGTGGAGGTTGCAGTGAGCCAAGATTGTGCCATTGCACTCCAGCCTGGGTGACAAGAGCAAGACTCTGTCTCAAGAAAAGAAGAAACACACACACACACACACACACACACACACACACACACACACACACACACGAGAATAACTGAGAAAACTAATGACTCCATCAGTGACTTGCCCAGGGAGAGCTTTAATTGTCCCAATATGCATGTGATGCTCCTTTCCTATTTATAATGGATCTTGTGACAGACTTGGAAAAATTGGCCTCTTCCAGTTTTTTGGCTGCTTTTCAACAAAAAATTTTATTTTCAGAATTTTTCTTAATTTTTTTTTTTTTGCAAATGTTTCCAGCTCTGAGGGAGCAGGTAAGATAATACAGCTCATATTCAGAGGCATAGCCAGAGATCTGTGGTCAAGGGGAAGAGGTCAGAGCCAATTTCCAAAGCTGGGTGCATTTCAGGCTGTAGCTGTCAGCAGCAGGAGTTTCTGCCGCCTTCATTTGAGACGGAGCATTGACAGGCTCTCCAGAGCACGTGGTCTTCACCTGGTGCAGGCAGATCTCAGACTGCTGATGTCCATTCTCCGGATGTTACCTCCAGGCTCAAATGAGGCATAGGTTGGCTGTTCCAGTAAGAATGCCCATGTAAAGTGACCTCCTTGGCAGAGGGCTTGGGGGATAATAGCGTTCTGGTAACCTAATTTCCCCTGCCACACACTGGCTTGTATTATATTTAGGAATGAAGGATGCCAGGATTTCAGCATTAAAGAATGAAACAAGTAAAGAAATGGCTTGATGTTTAATTGCTGAAATCTATACTAAATTCTGGGGTTAAAAGTCTAAGTGCCTGAACTGCAATCCAGGGACTCATGGACAAATAAACTGGCAGGTCTTCTCTTGGGTGGCTTCTCCTGTTTTCTCTTATGTTGGAACTTCAGTTTCAGCAACTAGAAAATGGGAATGATAACTGCATCCATCTCACAGGGATAGTGTGAGGACTAAATAAGAAAATGTAAAGTCTTAGCACACACTTGTAAATGCTCACTCTTTCACTCCTCTAGGTAAGAATAGCATCTATGATACATATATTGTGCCTGGCACATAAGAAGCACCTGGCATATATCTGGTGAATGAGTGAATGGAAGAATGAGTATTGGTGGACATAAACTGTTTTTTTTTAGCAAGTCTACAGATTGTAGAATTAAACATTGCAACCTTTTCTTTCTCTCACCCCCATCTGACTCCTACTGACTCATGGAAAAGTAATTCTGATTACAAACCACTCTTTAGCTCTGATTGCCCCCTCCCTTGACAGAACAGCTTTTTAGTAACTAAATCTGCTTGTAGATACAAAGTCTACAGAGTTTCTCACAAACAAGCCTTATCAAGTAAGTACAAATAATTGATCACTCACCGATTTTAATATAGTGGTCAAAATTAGCCTTGGCCCCCATAATTGGAAGCTAATTATGACATATACTTGGCAAGTAGGTGGCCTCTCTCCTGGCATGAGTTTGGCAGCTGACTGTGGTCCTTGTTCCCAAATCTCCATATCTTTCTCCAGTTTACAGAGCCCTGTATCCACAGTGAGATAGATGCAAGCGGCTCCGTAAATACTGGTTATGTAATTGCATGCAAGGAAGGAAGGAAGGAAAGAAGAAAATGGAAGGAAGGAGAAGGGAGAGGAAGGGAAGGGATATGACGGAAAGCGAAGAGAAGGGAGGGAAGGAGGATATCAGCTTCTCCACTTAGTCAGGAGAGGGGAAAGAGCACCACAGTACTGGGAATCTAGGGTGGGAATACAGCATAGAAAAGGGAGCCAGACACACAAAGCCTGTCTTTTAGTACCTCCTACACATCATATTGCCTCAGGCTGCCCAGCTATAATCTAAAAATAAATGATCAATTTGCCAGGTGGAGCCAATGCTTTCTAATTAAGTTTTCTAATTTTCTGTTTCTATTTTCTGTGTCTGTCTGTCTCCCTTAACTCAGACTTCTTGCACTAGGCAGTACTTGTGCTCACACAGTCTTCCCTGTTGCTTCCTCTCTGATTGCTTTGCTTTTAGTTCCCTGTCTCCTTTTCTTCTTTGTTTCAGACCTTCTAATCTTCACCTCGGCTCTGCCCCAGCTGTCTCAACAGAGAATTCATTGGTCATCTAATCAAACCAGAGAATAGTCCCCACCCCCTCAGCCTCTTTCCTATTTACGGATCATAGGAGAGCTATTTTTGCCAGTGAAGGTAAAGTTTCTGAAGCTTCCTTTTACCCCTGCTATTGCCCCGTCACTCCGTAGCCACTGTTTCAGGCTGCCTTGGGGCAAAGCTCTGAGCCTGCCTCCGTGGAACTGTCAGAGGAAGCAGGAGACACAATCCCACCTCTCAATGTGCCAATGTGGCATTCTGAATTTGCAATAGGATGAGTAAATTTATTTTATCTGAGACTTTAATGCGACCATGTGCTACAAGTACGAAGTGTTGTCAGAATTGCTATTATAGCTGCACCTTCAATAATGCAGAAGAATCAGCTATGTGCCATAAAAATATATTTCCCAAGAATATGACAGTGACCTCTGTTGTTGGGAAAGTGGTGGGTAGACCGTGTTTCCTAACATGGCAAATAACTAGAAGGTTGACCTCCTGAGTGGACACTGAAACTCCAGCTGTGTAATATCTCCAAACAAAATCCGTGTCAAACTGGCTTTACTTTCATAGGATCAGTCTCCATATTTTCTTTAGCTTCTCTGCCGTAGCATATATAGATGCCATTTTTGTTCAGCTTTGTAGTTTGAGCAATGATTCTCATTTTTCTCAACAGTATTGCGCAGAAGAGGGAGGTAGGGAAGTATGAAGTGTACCTGTGAACAGGCTGTCTCATATTCACATCCAGTGAGCTGGAAGACACTAGGGAGAAGGAGGAATTCTTTTCATGGGAGGTGTGTGTTTTCCAGGTTGCTGGCATCATCTCTGCTGGGATTGTGATGATCGCCATTGTTGCCCTGGGGAAGCTTCTGGAACCCTTGCAGAAGGTATAATCCTGCTTCTCTGCATACCGATTGCATAATTTCCCTTCACTACTCTGCTACCAGAGAAAATAACAGGAGATTTAAAAATCATCACATGGAAAACCATTCCCTGAATAACACAGCCTTCTCTGTCTCTGTTGGCAGTCGGTCTTGGCAGCTGTTGTAATTGCCAACCTGAAAGGGATGTTTATGCAGGTGTGTGACGTTCCTCGTCTGTGGAGGCAGAATAAGATTGATGCTGTAAGTTGCCTACCAGCCATTTTTATCTGAAATAAGATTTGGTTCTTATATGCTTCCTGCCATATCCCTGTATTCCCCCATCCCCTAAGTCTTACTTGCACTTTGGGAACCCCAGAGGAGAATTTAGAATTGTGTGGATAAATCAAAGCCATGAAGTCTTCCATGTGAACTGCATTTTGTTCCTGTATCTCTGGGAAGGTCGATTTCCAGCAAGAATCCCATATGAGGCTCATTCATACACCTTTGGCCTTCTAAACGAAAAAAAAAAGTTTAAACACCCTAGAAGGACAAACAACATACAAAATAATGCAAAAATAAAATAGAAAATGTAAAAGCCCATGCTGACTTTAACTGTGACTAACATAACCTTCACAACTATTCTGAGAAACTAAAAATCAGAAGCTAAATCCTTCAGAGTTCCTCTCTAATTTAAACCATAAAAAGAATGAGAAGACTTCCTACATATTGATATGGAAAATTTTCCAAGACAAATCGTTAAGTGAAAAAGAGACCAGAATAGAAATGCTGGGGAAAAGCACAGACACAGGCAGAAATAAAAGTGGATACACGGAAGGAGGGAGGTTGGGAATGGGTGAAGAAGGGGAGGGTTGTGAGCAAGAGTTTTTCCCTTTTTAATGAAAATTCCCTTCTGAACCATGCAAATATATTAGCTGTTCAAATATTTACAAATAAATAAAATGGGACAGTTGGTCTTAATTGGGAAGTCCAGTTTCTACAGCCACTTAAATATGAAATGAATGAAGTCACAATATTTTTTAAAAGCTGTGATTTGGCCAGGCACAGTGGCTCAGGCCTGTAATCCCAGCACTTTGGGAGGCAGGAGGATCACTTGAGCAAAGGAATTTGAGACCAGCCTGGGTAGCACAGTGAGACCTTGTCTCTACCACAAATAAAAAATAAAAAATTAGCCAGGTGTGGTATGTACTTGTGGGTAATCCCAGCAACTCGGGAGACTGAGGCAGGAGGATCACTTGAGCCCAGAAGATGGCGGCTACAGTGAGCTATGATGGTGCCACTGCACTCCAGCCTGGGCAACTGAGAATGTGACCCTGTCTCAAAAGAAAAAAAAAAAGCTGTAATTTGTTTGTGGATAATTGATCTTATTTGTACAGGTAGTTATCACATTATGGTACCTGATACATTAATATATTTCTTTTCATTTCTATTTTTTCTCTAGGTTATCTGGGTGTTTACATGTATAGTGTCCATCATCCTGGGGCTGGATCTTGGTTTACTAGCTGGCCTTATATTTGGACTATTGACTGTGGTCCTGAGAGTTCAGTTGTGAGTAACGTAAAACCCAGATTTCCTATAAATAGAACAACACACCCTGATCTTTCTTATGCCATTTTGATTAACATAGTGAAATCACTTGCTTTCATTATAGTTACTGTATATTGAGTGCTTCTATGAATTAAGCATGCAGTGTTTTACAGACATACTTAATCTTCAACAAAAGCCTATGAATCAGTTTTATTAGTCTCATCCTACAGGTGAGAAAAGAGAAATTCAGAAAGGGTAAGAAGCATCTCTAAGATCCCATAGCTAGTACATGGTAGAGCTAAGATTTGAACCTGTGCACCTAGTCATGGGCTCCACTGCCTTAGCCAAAGGCTGAGGTTGTTTTGTAGTTTCTTCTTTAAATGAGATGAAGAATGTGAGGCGCTGGGCCCCATGCTTGGAACAAGACAGCTGCTATATATTATAGTTCATTTTCTTTTTTTAATGCTAGTAACCAAAAGTTATATAACCCAGAAAGGAGGACTTTAAAATAGCTGATGACAGCCAAAATTCATTCAAATCTGTCATATAACCAATAAGGCATATAACACAATTATGCAAAGGAAACAATTAGCTCATATGCAGAGTGAAGGCAGCAAAGACATGATTTAAATAATAGAAAACAGCCTGTGAGGGAAGGTGAGTGGCCTGAAGGTGGTTTTTGGTTGGTTTTGTTTGACTCTAGAGAGGCATTAGTTAAGTGCCCTCCTGAGCCTGGAGGGGAACAGTCTCTTCCTCCTCAAAGTGTCCATCATCTTTCCAGACTTCTGGCCCCTGCTCTGCCTCTGCTTGGGCCATGAAGGAAGAAGACACCTGGAAAAACATCAAGCTGCACGTCGTCAGCTTACCATCAGCTCTCCTCTCCTGTTCCACCAGCCAGGTCTTCTTGCCCTCCTTCCCTACCTTGGCTTATTGGTGCCTGCCCAAAAGGCTTGTGTTTCCTCAACACCCTCAAAATGATTGGCCAAGGGCCTGAGAAAGTTTGCAAGCTCCCAAAGTACCCAACTTGCTGCTAGGAAACATCCCTGAAAGCCTCCTTAGAAGATGCTGTCTCTTATGTTGTATATGCCTCTGTGTCTATTTTTTCTTGTGTGGGTGCGGTTGGGAAAGAAGGGTTTTACAGAGACAGATTAGCTTATGAACTTTTAAGTTAAAAATCAGCACAACCCTGCAAGCCAGGGAAAAACTAGTGGCACATTTTAGCTGCTAGTTTGATATCTAGGCTTTTAGCCAACGAAAAGCTGTATCCTCCACAGTACTTAATTTCCAGAAATTATCATGCTGATCCAGAGAGCACAATGCTGAAAGTACACCAAACAGATACTCTTTCTTCAAGAATTGTATTTAGCATGTCTCTAGTCACACATGAAGAATCACGGAATTTATCTGATTGCATCAGGAACAGGAAATCACAGTCTGGTTGACAGGATAGACTTATTTCTGGTCCTCCCAGTCTCCTATTTCTATAAAAAGGGACGAAGTCACAAAGAAGAGCCAGGCACTGGAAGACCCAGGGGTTAAGACAGAGGCTGTGCTGCCCTTTACCTCCAGGCCTTTTCTTATTTCTCTTAACTCCCATTTACTTAACAATACAAGTCAGCATAATGCTGATGACCTTTCAGGGTTATGGCAGGGCTTAAATAAGAGCTCTTTGCTTATCCTATAACGTGTGGTACACGTGCAAGTATGATGCTCATTATTTCTCTCAGCCATCAGAAGAGAGGCACAGTCTCTCCCCTCCCCTGCCGATTCCACACAAACACCAGCTGTTCATTTCAGAGTTAGCTACAGGAAAATGTCATCTGCAGTAAAGACAGAGTCCAAAACACCAGAATGATGCGCTCTTCAGTAGCTGTTGTTTTTAGCTTTTTATTCCAAAATGTGGCTGTTCCAAAAAATCTTGACCTTGATTTTTTTTTTTCTTCTAGTCCTTCTTGGAATGGCCTTGGAAGCATCCCTAGCACAGATATCTACAAAAGTACCAAGAATTACAAAAACGTAAGTGACTTTGTGAGACATTTCCTGGACTTGGGTTTACTAGCCTGAAGTTTCAGCAGTTCCATGTTAGGTACGAGGTAGCCAAGGGGAGAACTACCTGTTGGGAAAATCTGTTAGCCCACAGGGAGTGTCACAAAAACTTTTGATCCAAAGTGCCTTCTGACATCCATGGTTTATATGAATTTTGTCCACGCTAGCTGAACGTCTTTTTTTTAGGTGGAGTCTCATTCTGTCAGTCAGGCTGGAGTGCAGTGGCATGATTTCAGCTCACTGCAACCTCTGCCTCCTGGGTTCAAGTGACTTTCTTGCCTCAGCCTCTCGAGTAACTGGGATTACAGGCAGGTGCCCCCAGGCCTGGCTAACTTTTGTATTTTTAGTAGAGATGGGGTTTCACCATGTTGCACAAGCTGGTCTCAAACTTCTGAGCCCAAGTGATTTGCCCATATTGGCCTCCCAAAGTGTTGGGATTACAGGCGTGAGCCACCGCACCTGGCCAGCTGAATGTCATTTTGATATAAAACTATTGTTAGAGGAATTTAAAAATAATAGGCAATTAGATTATTTCTAGATGTTCAACCAAAATTTTATTTATCTGTATTATAATTCTTTTCTTCCGTAAGATTTTTTTTACTGAGTTCTCACAAGAGATGATCAAGTTCTCCATGACCTTACTATTTGACACTTTGCTTTATCCTTGGAATTAGGAGAAATAATATATGACACAGGAAATGAAAAACAAAGAAATTAAACATCCCATTGATGGGCTTGTGTCACCTGCAAATAAAATTGCTTAGTGATAAACAGGTGAAACAAAGATAAAAAAGCAGAGAAAGTAAATGAAGGAAATACAAACATAGCAATAGCAATAATAATAATAATAATAATAATGTGAACCCTAGGAAGTTGTAGTCTAATTTTACCTTAACATTAAAAAAATGTTGGACACTGAACCTGGGATTTCAGTAGCTGCTACTTAATTTATTCTGTGATCTTTCTGTTATGTCGAGCCAAGTGCCAATAAGAGCTGAAATGACTGAGATTTCTTTGGCTTTGGGGCAGGGAACTCTAAGCTGAGTTAGGGAATTCTGACTTCTAGGCTCCATCTTTGTGAGACTTTGCCCAAGTCATTCAGCCTCTCTGGACCTCAGTTTTCTCATCTGAAGGAGCTCGACTAAAATTGCTATTTCCTGAAGACTAGAAAAGGCTATGATTCTATGATTCATGGGTTCTATTTTGGATGTGGCCATGGTATATCAGGGTGAGAACAGCAGATGATGTCATAGGCCTCAGTTCTGCAAATCCCCTTGGTTTCGCTATTTTTCTTTGCTACTTTTAAAGAACGTTAGCAAAATCAGGGGGGTCAGTGGTATGAACTTCAGGCAAATCATGGCACTGTTCTAAGCCTCAGTTTCTTTATCTGAAAATCAGAGAATTGAATGAATTGCTTTATAGGCCCTTTCTAACTTTGAACTTCTGTGAGACTATAGAGGTCAAAGAGTTTTTGTAACCTATTACCTCCTAGCTGGGATGAAGCCCCTATTTAAGAAAAGTTGAGGCTGGACACAGTGGCCCATGCCTTGTAATCCCAGCACTTTGGAAGCTGAGGAAGGTGAATCACTTGAGGTCAGAAGTTCAAGACTAGCCTGGCCAATGTGGTGTAACTATCTCTACTAAAAACGCAAAAATTAGCCAGGCAGGTGGCGGCACCTGTAATCCCAGCTACTTGGGAGGCTGAGGCAGGAGAATCGCTTGAACCCAGGAGCTGGAGGTTGTAGTAAGCCAGGATTGCGGCACTGTACTCCAGCCTGGGCAACAGAACAAAACTCCATCAAAAAGAAAAAAGAAAAGAAGGAAAGGAAGGAAGGAAGGAAGGAAGGAAGGAAGGAAAGAAAAGAAAGAAAAGAAGGTAGGTTGGGTGCTGCAACCCAGCTCTTCTGAGCAACTGCGACCTGGCTTCTTGCTAAATAGCTAGAAATGTAATTAAATACCTGAGGCCTGAAATTATTTAACCTCAGACAATTTCTTTTAATGCCAGATTGAAGAACCTCAAGGAGTGAAGATTCTTAGATTTTCTAGTCCTATTTTCTATGGCAATGTCGATGGTTTTAAAAAATGTATCAAGTCCACGGTAAGTATTTTATCCCTAGAAATTTGTTTTCTAACCTCTTTTGAGACTTCATTCATTCTACAGGTATTTATTGGGCTCCAACCAGGAATAGACCCTAGAACTTATTTCCTTTGTGTAGGGCAATGAGAATTAAACTATAACATCCTTGCCTTCGAATAATTTACAGTCTATTTGGGGATTTAAAAAACACATATGTTAAAATCCAGGTAGCAATAACTATGCCAGACAAAAAATTAGACATGATTCTAGGCAGAATTTGAGTAAGTTCCAAGTAAGGAGTATAGACAGTTGAGAGTTCACAGAAGGAAGAGATCCAGGTTAGTTGGACTAATGGGCTTTGTGTGGCAGTTAGCGGAAGGAAAGAAATCATGTCAGGTGCTTGAAAACTGTGTGAGCTGAGAGACAGTGGAAATACGTATTGGAGGTAGGGTTGCCCAGTTGCAGCAAAGAGCAAAAAATACTAGTGAAATAAATAAGTAGAAAATTCTGGTACTGAATGTCATGCTATGCTTTGAACTTGGGAGTTTGCCTCTAAATCAGTGTTTTTCTAAGTGAGTTTCTAAGTGTTTTTCTTTTTTTTTTTTTT
>NW_016107507.1:817022-827824 GCF_001604975.1 Cebus imitator
TTTTAGTAGAGACGGGGTTTCACCATGTTGACCAGGATGGTCTCGATCTCTTGACCTTGTGATCCACCCGACTCGGCCTCCCAAAGTGCTGGGATTACAGGCTTGAGCCACCGCGCCCGGCCTTCTAAGTGTTTTTCTAAGTGAGTTCCAGGGCAAACTGATTCAGAGGAATGTTCACAGAATATATAACAAAAGGGCTCTGTGATACCAAGGGAATTTGGAAAACACAGACTTAAAATGAAAGAGGTTTTTTGTTTTTTTCTGTTTTGTCTTTTACTGTCTTCCCTGAGCTTCTGGGTAGGAGTAGGGTAGCCTGGTAGTAGAGGGAGATCTCCTCCATTGGACCTTATGATTTCTTTTTTGGCAGGCTATCTCAAGGAATTATACCCTTTGAGAAATAGCCTTTCCAGATAACAGTTGCCATTGATAAGCTTTAGATGCCAGGCATTTTAAGTAACTTGACATTTATTTCCAAAGGTTGGATTTGATGCCATTAGAGTATATAATAAGAGGCTGAAAGCACTGAGGAAAATACAGAAACTCATAAAAAATGGACAATTAAGAGCAACAAAGGTGAGACAACATCTTTCTTTTCCCCCTTAAATTCTTTTCTTTCCCTGATGAGAGTAGGTCTAAAATTAAATGTATCCCCTTTAGTACCCTGATGTGTATGAACAAATGATATGTATGTATCAAAGAAAAACTGAGCTATTCTTATAGGCAAGAGGGAATGGAAGGGAATGAATAAAATCAGCAGCACTGCCTGGAAACATGGGATGTGATTTTTTTCCCCACCATGGACAGCATCTGCATTATTTTTATACTTTATTTTTACTGAAAGGAACAAAGTGAGTGCAAATTCAATGCCAGAAACATACTCGCCATAGAAGGCAGTTAATCCATACAGTTTTGGAGCTATTAACTTGTACTCAGACTCTCTGGCCAATGGCAAAGTTCCATATCTTCCAGAAATCAAAAGTTTCCTGGTTCCTCTGTTCTCCCACTTTTCTTCCTAGATAACGTCAAAATTTGGGCCGAGGTGAAACTCATCCTTAAGAATTCATCTCCTTGACATTTTGCTTACCAAGGAACAGTGTTTAGGACTTTTGAATAATTCGATATGAATGGCTGAAAGGCAGTTCAAATCTTTGCAATGAAGTTAACAGTGTTTTCTTTGTTTAGAATGGCATTGTAAGTGATGCTGGTTCAACAAATAATGCTTTTGAGCCTGATGAAGATGTTGAAGATCCGGAGGAACTTGATATCCCAACCAAGGAAATAGAGATTCAAGTGGATTGGAACTCTGAGCTTCCAGTCAAAGTGAACGTTCCCAAAGTGCCAATCCATAGCCTCGTGCTTGATTGTGGAGCTATATCTTTCCTGGACGTTGTTGGAGTGAAGTCACTGCGGGTGGTAAGGTTCTGGTTTCCTGAATTATATATTTGGAGCTTTGGCTATAGTAAAATGATATGGGTTGTCCAGTTTTGCAACAGGGCAAATGCATGCGCTTTGTAATTTTTCTAGGTGAATGCCTTTGTAAAAAGAAAAGTGTAATATTTTAAAGCATAGGCTCTGGAGCAAGACTACCTAGGGTAGTCTGGCTACCCCACTAGCTTCACCACTTACTAGGAGTATGACCCTGGGCAAGTTGCTTAATCTGTCTATATCTTGGTTTCTTCAACTGTAATATGGAGGTAACAGTGGTATCTATCTTTATAGGTCGTTACAAGGGTTAAATAAACTAATAGATATAAGGTGTTTAGAAGAGTATCTGGTTCAGGCCAGGCACGGCGGCTCACTCCTGTAATCTCAGCTCTTTGGGAGCTGAGGCGGGTGAATCATGAGGTCAGGAGTTCAAGACCAGCTTGGCCGATATGGTGAAACCCGTCTCCACTAAAAATACAAAATTAGCTGGGCGTGGTGGTGCATGCCTGTAGTCCCAGCTGATTGGGAAGCAGAAGAATCGTGTGAACCTGGGAGGCAGAGGTTGCAGGAAGCTGAGATCGTACCACTGCACTCCAGCCTGGGCAACAGAGCGAGACTCTGTCTCAATCAATCAATCAATCAATCAATAGAAGAAGAGTATCTGGTTCATAGATACTCCTCAGCAAATTCACATTTATTATGTTTTATCTTTCTGAGCACATGGAATATAAAAAGAAGAAAGAAAATGGGCAAAAGTTTGTTAAGTATTACATTTCTATTTGTTATGTTAACAGCAACAGGACAAGGAATACCAGGTACATGGTAGGACTGGAAAAGCCAGGCATTATCAGAGGTTAGGAAGCAAGTCAGGCATCTGGAAGGTCAAAGCAAGAGCTGAGAAGTATGCAGGATAGAAATGTTAATAATATCAGAAACCAGTTATGCAAGCTGAAGTTCATTAATTCTTTCAACAAATAGATGTGAAATGCCTAATAAGTGCTAAGCACTCTGCCAGGCACAAGAGATTAGTGATGAGGTGAACACAGTTTCTACCTACATGGGACTTAGCAGTCTGGAGGAGAAGGCAAATATTAAGTCATCTTACAAATAAAAACTGTAATAAATGCTCCAAAGAAGATGAATAGGACATCACCTGAAGCACCAAGTTTAGGTGAAGCTTCAGGTAGGTATCAAGAGGGTCAGGCAGAAAAGTAAGCAGGTTCCAACCACCAACAATCAGATGTAATACTATAAACCTGACCCCTAACTGAGGCTCAGCTTAGCTAGGGCTTCTTCACTACCTCTGTAAGCACAGGAAATGATTCCAGGATGTGGGTACCAGGCAGGTAAGGTAGAGAAGTGATTATGCTTGGCAAAAGAGTATGAGAATATGCTGACAGGTTCTGTTCTGATTCTCTTAGCAGATTTTGTTATTGGCTCATTTGAAAACACTCTTGTTCTTTGTTGTACATTTCACTCTAAGAACTGGCTGAGATCCATTGTAGATTGTATTGGCCGGAGGGTTTACTGAATTACTTCTGGGGAAGGTCTTAACATATTTAACGCCAGAATATTTCCCAAACAACAAATATTTACTTTCAAGTATTACAATGACAGTTATGAAAGCTAAAGAAGACTCCAAATTTTATACTTGAACAGAGGTCTTGATTTGTTTTCCTCCACAATTTTCAAATTCTCTTTTATTATTGACGATGTCTTGACTTTTTAAAATTAAAATTTTATTTTGACATAATTGTAAATTCACATGTAGTTGTAAGGAATATTATTTAGATCCGATGTACCCCTTACCCAGTTTCTCCCAACAACTTGTAAAACTGTAGTATAAAATCACAGTCAGGACACTGACATTCAAAACAGAGGCCTTGACTTTTAGGTCAGTTGTTATATTTTGAAGCAGATGAGCATAGCCACACCTGTATCTCTTCTCCAATCAGTAGGGGCTATTTTGCTTTTTTTTTTTTTTTTGAAATGGAGTTTTGCTTTTTTTTTTTTTTTTGGCGTGCAATGGCGCGATCTCAGCTCACTGCAACCTCCGCCTCCCAGGTTCAAGCAATTCTCCTGCCTCAGCCTCCCAAGTAGCTGGGACTACAGGCATGCACCACACACCCGGCTAATTTTGTAATTTTAGTGGAGACGAGGTTTCTCCATGTTGGTCAGGCTGATCTCGAATTCCTGACTGCAGGTGATCTGCCTGCCTCGGACTCCCAAGTACTGGGATTACAGGCATGAGCCACCACACCTGGCCTAACAGGGGCTATATTAAGAAGCCTTTTAAACTCTCTTCTTTCTACAAATGTTCATTTAGCACTTCCATGCTATCAAATGCTGTGTTATTGAGTGCTGGATGTTGCCATGTCTTGAGCTATAATCCTATTTGTACCATTACTGTAGGTTGAAAACCTCCATGGTTTTGCAATAATAATCTTTCCTTAAAGTCCTGATTAACTATGAAAGTAATTATTTTTCTCCTGAGCAAGTACTGAATGCTACTGAATTATGGGTAGATAAAGTTATTCATTGTTACAAATTCTCCTTTTTATTTTTAGATTGTCAAAGAATTCCAAAGAATTGATGTGAATGTGTACTTTGCATCACTTCAAGGTAAATACATATATCTATATATCCACCCGTAAGACTTTCCCCTAACCTACCCTAACTTCCCCTAACTTTCCCCTTTCTCCTACCTGGAACTGTGGGCACATTATGTCTGAAGGCCTTTAGTTTTTCTTTTAAAGGTCTCCGTTGTCATTATTTGCAATTCTAGAATCTGGCAATGCTTCATTCCATAAAATAGAATAAGTGTTTTAATGAACTAAGTGGAAGAGGTTGGTTTTATAGACAGAAAAGGCTAAAGGAAGCAAAAGCAAACAACAAGGAGTATATTAGTCCTTTCAAAGTTACTTTTCTTGTAAGTAAGGGACAGCGAGACAGAACAGCAGGAAAATAATGGATTAGTTAACATGAGGTCATGTCAGGATACTTTTTTATATAAGGATTATTGCAGAGGACGCTTCATTATTATGCCAACTGGAAATTTAAACTGGCCTGTTTTGGGAAATTTGTTGTTACCCCTCTTTCCTGATTTCTTCAAAGGTCAGATAACAACTTAGTTTAGGTTTGATGACTTGAAACTTTAGCTTGAATGACTCCATTTTGATTTTTAGTCTTGCCGGTTGGGGCCTAGTGCAGGAGCTTAGTCTAAAACAATGGCCTTTTATTTTTATTTTTTATTTTACTATGTGCCTGTGCTTTGCATGACCCCAGGATGGGCACAGCTGCGTGGTCCCCAAGCCACCGAAGGTTGCTTTACTTCTTTGTTCTAGCTGCTAGGAGCCACAAAGCTCTGGGTGGGCAAAGCTCAAGGGGAGTAAAACAATGGTCTTTCCCATTTTTAATGGATGAATTCACGCCTTTTGAGCAGACTCTCACCTAGGTGACAGTGAACAAAATGTAGGAGATCGGCGCTACTCTGTTACCATCATTTTGGGTTTCTGGTCTCAGGAAGTCATGTATAGTTACGGTGCCCTCCTCATTATCATGCATTTCTCTGAGTTTTTGTTGTTTCAGAGAGAGACCATTTGATGACTGACAGATGGCTATAATGAAAACATTAAAAACTTTACGAGGGTATAATGTACAGGAAGACTGCTATTATGACCATCAGGAAGATAACAGCAAGGGTTTATAGTATGCTCCTTAGCCAGGGTTCCTATGAACCAAACCAAATTAAATTGAATAGCCAGACAAGGAGT
Organism: Cebus imitator; assembly: GCF_001604975.1. Classification (NCBI taxonomy): domain Eukaryota; kingdom Metazoa; phylum Chordata; class Mammalia; order Primates; family Cebidae; genus Cebus; species Cebus imitator. The sequence continues at coordinate 822,221 of NW_016107507.1, forward strand.
CTACCTGTTTTAACCAACAAGTCTTTATAGTACCTGATGTCTTTATATATGTGCAACAAGAAATGTCACCAACAGCACAGATTCTTCCTTGTTAAGTTAGCAGGTAACCTAGCATTCCACGACTGGTTTAAAATAAAGCAGAAAGTGTAAGTTACCCAAACAAGCTACCGGCTGTGAAATTTTAACTACAGCAGTATGCTGCCAAGTGAAAGAGGTAGGCACAAGTAAGGGAAAATTAAAAGGAATAAGAATCTTGTGATAGGGAGTCTTGTTCTGACAGTCTTGGAGACGCTACAGCATGAAGTTGGCAACTTCTTGTTTTGGTTTGCAGTTTTATTGTCTCTAGTTATGGCATCCAGCGTTCTGATGAACCCTCTGTGTGGCCCACACTTTAAGCACGAGATTCATCTCTTGAAATGTGTGTGCTGAGTTGTTCAGCTTCAGCTTATAGAGCTTCAGGAACTGAGTAGTTCTTGGTCTTCATTGGAGTGCTGTGGCCAGATAGCAGTGAAAGCTAAAAGAATTAAGAATCCAGTTCATTCTACAGGTAGATAGTAAAAACTCATAAACATTGAACAGGGCTACAATTTAAGGACAGTTACACTATGCTTTTCTTTTGAACCATATTTTTTTTCTGTAGTCACCTCTATTTCTATCAAAGACAATCATATTAGACCAATTTGTTTACAAAGTAAGTTTATTCTCAAACTTGGCCTGATTGATTATTTACACAGTATAGCAAGAATAACTACATGGGTGACTCCTTTTAAATTTGCTTTGCCAAGCCAGGTGTGGTGATGTGTGCCTGTATTCCCAGCTACTTGGGAGGACAAGGTGGGAGGATGGCTTGAGCCCAGGAATTCAAGGCTACAGTGCATTATGACGGTGCCTGTGTGTAGCCACTGCACTGTAGCCTGGGCGGCACAGTGAGACCATGTCTCTAAAACATAATTGCTTTGCTAGAAATTTTGACAAGGAATATCAGATTGGACTTTTTAAAACTTCTTGATGCTGTGAAGTCAAACCACAGCAGACATTAGACTTTGCCTGATGTATCTAATATCTTGAAGTTACTGGGCCTCCCAGTAAGGGACAACTTTTTATTTACTCACTATAATGTTAGGAGTCCTTAAAGCCAGGAATTCTGTGTGCATTTTCAAATATGATATTCTAGTCAAAGCCTTGATAACATAACCAATGTTTTCCAATTTTATTCTATTAAAAAGAATAGATTCTTATTGAACTTTTATGTAAATAATCATATTGCCATAAAAACAAGAATACTCATGAAGAGTTTCCAGATTCTGGAAGGTTCAGGTAGAGAGGAAAAGCAAACGTTTCAATTTTTGTTTATGAAAGTTTGCTTAACCAGGGTGGGTGTGCTTGCTCACATCTGTAATCCCAGCATTTTGGGAGGCCAAGGCAGGTAGATTGCTTTGAGCTCAGAGTTCGAGTCTAGCCTGGCAATATGGCGAAACCCACTACAAAAAATTAACTGGGCTTGGAGGCTGAAGCTAGAAAATCACCTGAGCTAGGGAAGTGGAGGTTGCAGTGAGCACAGATGGCGCCACTGCACTCCATCCTGGGTGACAGAGACCCTGTTCCAAATAAAAAAAAAAAAAAAAGAAAGAAAAGTATGCTTAACCAAATGATGTAAACTACAGATAGCTTTAAAAATCTTTTTTTTTTTTGTAAATCTGGAAAACAAACATTAAAAGAACCAGCAATGTTTCAAATACAAAAGCCATAAAACCCACAATTCTTCTTCATCCCCCTACATGTAATTAATTCTTGCTCTGTTTGATCTTGGCTGGCAGTTTAATTCCATTCAATGGTATAAACTCAAAGTTATTAGAAACCTGTATTTGTCAGAGTTCTTTTCATTCTTCTCATATAACTCTTTGAAGTCACAGCACTTTAGAATTATAATGGCTTACACAGAGCTTTCAGAAAAAGTATCAGAACAAAACAACTAACTGTGGACATCAGGACTTACAGTAGCTATACTTAAAGATCTGATGAGAGTTACCCAATTGACCAGGATATTTGGTTATTTCTGTGGCACACAACAACTTAAACTAACCAAAATGGCCGGGCGTGGTGGCTCACACCTGTAATCCCAGCACTTTGGAGGCTAAGGGGGGGCGGATCACCTGAGGTCGGGAGTTCAAGACCAGCCTGACCAACATGGTGAAACCCCGTCTTAAAAAATAATAATAATAAATAAATAAAAATAAAATAAAATAAAATAACCAAAATTATGACTGGTAGCATTTATACCAAGATATATCACATTTCTAGGAATGTTATATAATTTTGGAACATATTAATAACGTATCTATATAAATACAGCTCAAAGAATGTTAAGCACCATTTCTTAATTTAACAATGCTTCCCATATGATTTAACATATCAGATAAGGCCAGTTGGGTTAACATCTCTCTTTCACAGATTCTTTGAGAAATTCCAGGGTCCTCTGGAATATCCCACAGTTAGTTCAAGGTCAAAAAGACTTAATTTTGATTTTTGAGAAGTTTGTCAAATCCCAAATGTTTAAAACATTTGATCAAAATAGGATCACAGGTCAAAAAATAGGATCAAAGTGACAAAAGAGTTCAAAGGCACAAAGCACAACAAGAGTTACCTTGAGAAAACATGAAATCTCTGTTTTCTAGGTCAGTTATCTAGAAGATAAAGGAAAACCTCTCACAATTTTCTATTAAGAGAAAACCAATGCTCTGAGAAAACTCTGTTGTTTCAACTCATGGGCCCAAACTTTAGCCTTGCTTCAGTTTAATATTTTTGCTTTAATACTAATGCTCAATTTTAAGAAAAACTTACAAATAATTCCCTTCTAATTTTAGCCAACTTGATCCATAATTTTTTCATGATGTTTATCTTCTACAAACTTTCTACAACTTGCTTAAATCTTCATTTTGTCCGATGTTTGCTTTTTAAAATTGGCATTATACCTTAGGACAAAGATTTACTTTTTTTTCTCCTTATCATTTGACCATATAAAGTTCTCTCCTATACAAAAGAAAAAATTACTGTCTTTTCAATTTTCTTTTTTCTTCATACCTGTAAATTTTTCCCACATCTTTCCTACCTACTTGTTCCTTTCTGCCTTGTTTTGATTTTCTTCCTAAGTCCATATTTAGAAACAGCCTTTACATAACCTCCAATTGCCAAGCTAGAGTTAAGATTTAAATAAATAAATAGGCTGGGCATAGTGGTTCACATCTGTAATCCCAGCACTTTGGGAGGCAAAGGTCAGAGGATCACTTGAGGTCAGGAGTTGGAGACCAACCTGAGCAACATGACGAGATCCTGCCTTTAGTAGTATTTTTTTTTTTAATGAAAAAGTGTAAAAACTCTGAGAACATTTTTGAATCCAGAAAGATATTACTTCCAATTTGTGCCACAGAGTTGGTAATGCATGGAAATGTGTGTGTTGACAGTGGTGGGGGGGGATACAGACAATGGGGGATATTGTTATGAGGATCCTGAGCAGAGCTGAAGATGACTTAGATTCCTTAGAACAAGAGGATTCTCAAGAGTATGAGTCTCTGTGTCTGTCTCCATGTGAATGTATGTGTATAGGAAAATGCTAATGCTTAGGCTGAGTTCTCTAGCAGCAGAGCCCAAGATAAGGATTCTTGTACAAGTGATTTATTGAGAGTATACCCGAGGAAATTTATGAAGCAGTGAGAGGAGCAGGATGAGGAAGGGGAAGAAGCCAGTCAAAGACATGGTTTTTGAAGTCCAGCGTAGATCCCCGATTTTACAGGGAGCACCACTACGGGAGGAGCACCACCACCTTGAAGCAAGGGGGCCTGCCTTTTCCCCCCATATCAGTCAGTCAGTGGCTGCAGGCCAGCCATGTGTGGTGATGGAACCTCCCAGTTCTCTTTATTTATTTGAGACAGGAACTTGTACTGTCATCCAGTCTGGAGTGCAGTGGCACAATCGTGGCTCCCTGCAACCTTGAACTCCTGGGGCTCAAGTGATCCTCTGACCTCAGCCTCCTGAGTACCTGAGACTACAGGTGCACACAACCACACCTGGCTAATCTTTGTAGTTTTTTGTAGAGATGGGGTTTCACCATATTGCCCAGACTGGTCTTGAACTCCTGGATTCAAAGTGACTGCCCTCCTCGGCCTCTCAAAATGCTGGAATTATAGGCCCAGTCCTCTTTAGATGACACAGCCCCCATTGGACAAGGGAAAGTCTCCAGACAAGGGCCCAGCTGTGAAACATTAGCAGCCAGGCCCACAGCAGCAGGAGGATGGATACACTAGCTTGGCCAAAGGGACATGACTGTGCACCAAGGTTGACTACGACCAGTTATGGGATAACCATTCTATATGCTACTAGAAAAAAAAAAAACTCAGTCATTTCAGAGCTGGGTCATATTTTGGATATCAGAAAAAAAAAAATAAAAGGAGGAGCTACAAAAACTTACTATAGGTTGAGGCTTAAACATTTATTTTCTTAGCTGGGCACAGTGGGGTGTGCTTGTAGTCCTAGCTACTTGGGAGGGTGAGGTCAGGGGATCTCTTGAGCTTGGGAAGTGGAGGTTGCAGTGAGCAATGATTGTGCCGCTGTACAGCAGCCTAGGCAATAGAGTGAGACTCTGTCTCAAAAACAAACAAAAAATTTCTTTTCCTAGAAATTAACGAAGCATTGTGTCTTTCTTTTCAAGATCATGTAATAGAAAAGCTGGAGCAATGCGGGTTCTTTGATGACAACATTAGAAAGGACACGTTCTTTTTGACGGTCCACGATGCTATACTCTATCTACAGTACCAGGTGAAATCTCAAGGGAGTCAAGATTCCATTTTAGAAGCGGTAAATATTTAACTTTTCTACAGATGTATCTTTCCTGAACTATCACAATTTCTATAAATGGCAGACACCACCCAAATCTAGTGTAGCTGCTGGATTTTAACCTATCTACATAACTTCTTGGAGCCTCAGTTTTTTTCATCAGTAAAACAGAAGTAAAAACATTAACCTTGCTGGGTAGATACAAAGACTAAATAAGATAGTTTATAGGAAATAACCTGTTAGTACCCAGTACTTAATACTTCTACAATGTGTAGGTTTATTAATAAAAGTGGGCATTAGCTATAACGCCTTTTTAGAATACTGAATCTTGGATCTTCTGTGATCTGTGATTTGTGTATATAAACGCCACTTAAATTCCCAGCAATCTGGAAAACTTGAATTATAAATGTCTTTAAACAGGATCCATCAGGCCATAAGTGATCTTTTAAAAAGAAATTTAAAAATCAAGCCACGGATAAGCCTGGGGTTAGTTTTTCTCTACAAAATAGAATACACCTTGATGGGAGGCCTCATGGCTCAACAGTAGCGTGTCTGACCCCAGAATAGGCCTTGATTTCCTATGGGTGTTATTTTGTTAATTTTCCTGTCAAATACCCAGAAAAGGTGAGCATTCTGGTCTGGTTCATTGGGCTTGGCCTAATGGTGCGTCTGGTGGTACAAGAACCTCATTTCTCACAGTGAATTTAGGAAACTGAAGCAAAAACCTCGGAAGATATAATAACAATAATGATTCCAGTGACATAGTGGATATTT
>NW_016107507.1:828028-831160 GCF_001604975.1 Cebus imitator
TAGAGACGGGGTTTCACCATGTTGACCAGGATGGTCTCGATCTCTTGACCTCGTGATCCACCCGCCTCGGCCTCCCACAGTGCTGGGATTACAGGCTTGAGCCACCGCGCCCGGCCTTACTTCCCATTTTTCTAAAAATAGAATAAGTAGATCCTTATTGTAGATTGGCAGTTGACTGAGGAAAAACTAACTTAGGAAACGATATTATTATTTTTAGACACTGGTAGTGGAGAGATTGTTCGATTTAATGTTCCTTGGCAAAATACTAGTCCTAACTACCAAGCTGTGGCTCTTTAAAACTAAAAAGGAAAAAAAGGAGTAAAGCTACAAATCTAAAGAAAAAAACGGCTTATTGTTGAAAATTCATAAATCTTTTTTATCCAACTTAAAATTCTCTAACCCATAGGTGACAAGAAAGCAGGATCATATGAAGTATCTTTAAGAGACCCACATTAAAAATAAAATGGAACCAAGATATCAAGTTCTTTCTCAACATGAAAACAGTTACTTTGTTTATACCCATTCTTATCTAAGATCTTAGGCCATGAATGTTATAAAAACCACTAACCAAAAGTGCACCTACCAGGTTAGAGTCAATCTTGTTTGCAATCAGGGAGGCATTGTGAGTAGCTGGGATGGATTTTTTTTTTTTGACCCTGAACAAACAGACTGAGCATTACAGAATGCTTGTATTATATACTTACTGGTTCACTCAAGAGTGGGTTGGACATTCCTGGTGGCCTGTGAGATCAAGAGGCTTATATTTCTGTGTTTTCTCAGGGTCTAGTGCAAAGCTCTATACTTGGTAGGCAGGTGAATGATGATAAACCTCAACTGTGTCACTTTCCTTCAAGAAGAGCCCCTCTGTATCACAGATACTGTGACTGCAATGGCACAACCCTCTTCCTGTCTCTTTATTTAACCATCACAGGACTATCTCAGGACATGCCCAACTTGTAGTTAGACTTAGCCTCTACCTTTCCCATGATGTCATACCATTTGCACAGGGACTTATCCCTCTAATTCATTTTTATACTAGTAAAGAGAATAGGACTATTTGTGAGTTGAAAAGTAACTAAGTAGGGTTTCAAAATGTCATTGTTGCCTGGATATGTATTTGGAGTTGCTTTGAAACTGTCCTTTTCAATGCAAAACACAAAGCCAAAATTGTTGTTGGTTTCCTCTGTGTAGAAGATTAAATTACATACCACCTCTAAAAGGTAGAACTTTTCTGAATAACCAACTTGGTTTCCATCTCCAATATAATTAATTTCCATCCAATTCAATTTGGGACTGTTTGTTGTCATCAGTCACAAGCTCTTCACTGTGCATTCACTGCACACTCAACGCTGTGCTAAGTGCTCTTAGCCATTGAGACGTGCACTATTGACTGCTGAATCATTTAGGCAGAGGGGGTGACTTGTTAAGAGGCATACACGCAAGATGCTGGGGAAGACAGCTGAAAAGGAGTTTAAACAATGGAGAACTATACAAGTTCACCTTTGAATGTGTAAAAAAAAAAGATATATGGAAAGTTTTAGTTGGGAAATATAAAAGAACGAGACAGCTGAAGAGGATTCTGAAGGGTATAATACATAGATGAGAAGCACCAGGAAAGCTTCAAATCATTTTCAGTGGGGCATCAGGTGGGTTGATGCTATTCCGTTTCCACCCTGTGTTCTCTTTTTCAAGATCACTCTTATTCAAGACTGTAAAGATCCCCTTGAATTAATAGAAGCAGAGCTGACTGAAGAAGAGCTTGATGTCCAGGATGAGGTATGATCATTTTCTTCTGAAGAAAATAATTTTGATTACATTTTGAATAATTAGCGTGATACAGATAGTGACGATATCTGATTAAGAACTGTCAGGGAAAATAATTCCCCCAAATGCAAAAAAGGTGGCTTCGTAGAAGGGAAAAATAGAAAATAAGAGTTCTCCTTTGAAGACGTTAAGTACTTGGGGACCTTTTGTCCCAGGCATTTGGGGATGATCAGTGACTAGCAAGATCCAACACGCTGCTCCTGATTTGATACCTACACCTCCGCATACTGCTATTCCAGAGACTACGGCCATGGGGTAGGAAAAAGACGAATAGAGGAAATTTCTGAGCCAGGAACTTCATAAGCCTCAGGAATAGTATGTGAGAAGCAGAAACCCCTATGACCTTCCTTCATGTGACTGATAACGGTTTTAAAAACACACTCCGCTACCCTAGACTGATTCTGTGTATTTCAGATGCTCTTGTGGCATCAGACTGTTCCTAGGAAACTTGCCTGAACTTGTAGCTTTCCTTCAAGAAGAGCCCCTCTGTATCACAAAATTGACTCAAAATCTGAGTCAATTTTGCAGCTTCACTACTGAGTAAGAGGTGAACACTGAAGGAAGATCCTAAAATTGTAAAAAGTCAAAAGATTTCTTAGAATCAAGCAGTCTAACATTCTAGCCCATGCAGAAATCCTTCCTACTCCATCCTTGGTGAATGTTAATTCAGCTTTTATATGAATATTTCCAGACATTGGTCACTAGTGGCTTCTCAAGGGACTTTGTTACCTGGTTGGAAATCTCTGAATGTTAGTTGTGCTTACAAAACTGCATTTGGCCCTTCTGTAGTAACCACCCAGTGAATTGAGATCTGCTTTCCTTAGCAACGCAAACCTTTCCACTGGACAGCCCTTCAAATATTTGAGAATAGTTCTCATGTCTCCAGCAGACTTTCTTCCAGTTGAGACTCCCCTAATTCCTTCTGTTCCTCACAAACATGCAGCCAATGCTCCTCTGATCATGATGGGGACACAAAACCCTAAATGTAGTCAGGGCAGCATGGAGATTATTCAACGGTGACCTACCTTGATTTCATCAAGTTATTCCTATTACTGCAACTTAAAAATGTGTTTCTGCCAGCCAGGTGCAGTGGCTCATGCCTATAATCCCAGCACTTTAGGAGGCCGAGGCGGGTGGTTCACGAGGTCAAGAGATCGAGACCATCCTGGTCAACATGGTGAAACCCCATCTCTACTAAAAATACAAAAAATTAGCTAGGCATGGTGGTGCGCGACTGTAGTCCCAGCTACTCGGGAGGCTGAGGCAGGAAAACTGCTTGAACCCAGGAGGTGGAGGTTGCGGTGAGCC
>NW_016107507.1:831236-888606 GCF_001604975.1 Cebus imitator
GCAACATTAGAAGTTTGGCTTTTATTGAGCAGGGGCCAACTAAAGACTCAGGCATTTTCATACAAACTATGGCCTAGAAGAGCTCCCTACTTATATTTGTTTAATTGGGTTCTGACACTAATGTAGAACTGCACCTATTTCTGCTAGATTGCATCTTGTTGTTTCTTGTTTACTGACACAGTTTTGTATTATTATTGCTATTTTTTTGAGATGGAGTCTTACTCTGTCACCTGGACTGGAGTGCAGTGGCACAATCTCAGCTCACTGCAACCTCTGCCTCCTGGGTTCAAGAGATTCTTACCCGTGCCTCAGCCTCCCAAGTAGCTGGGATTATAGGCACCCACTACCATGCCCAGATAAATTTTTTTTTTTTTTTGTATTTTTAGTAGAGACGGAGTTTTGCTATGTTGGCCAGGCTGGTCTCAAACTCCTGACCTCAAGTAATCCACCCTCCTCTACCTCCCAGAGTGCTGGGATTACAAGCATGAGCCACCGCACTGGCCAGTTTTTGTGTTGAATCTATCATTCAGGATATTTTCTACCCTCCTAACCCCAACTTGGTGTCATAATCAAATCTGATCAGCCTGCCTTCTCTCCCTTTTTCTAGGTCTTGTAAAAATGTTGCATAGAAAAACATTCAACCCCCTGTAGTGAAAGCAGGCAGTAAGGATGACAGGCAGAGATTTTTGTGGAGGAAATACATTGCTTGAGTGAAACTCACAGTACCTGCATCTTGGCCCACCAGCTTAGTGAGACAGGAAAGTGATTATTGACCTGAGAAGTCCTTCTAGCTCTAAGACTCTATGGATATAGGGCAGCCTTAGTTTATGTAAAAACTCATATGTCAAAATTAGAACTTGAGACTGCTATATTATAGGATATTTATTGATTGCCACATAAAAGAATCATTGAGGGAGGGTTTCTATAAATAGTGAAACAATATAGGACAGTGGTCTCAAGGGCATGGACTTTAGAGCCAGACAGACCTGGTGCTAGTCCTAATTCTGCTAGTCACTGGTTGTGCAGCCCAGGGCAAATTACTTATCCTGTCTTCATTTTAGCATCTTTATGTAAAGTAGTAGTAATACCACAGAGTTGTGAAAATTAAAAGATGCATGTAAAGTAACAAGAGCAGTGCCTTGTTCATAGTAAGTGCTTAATAAATAGTAATCATTGCTCTTAAAGAAATCCAGTTAAGGTATGATGAATACAGGCCAGGCTCGGTGGTGCAAGCCTGTAATCCCAGCACTTTGGGAGGCCAAGGGGGTGGATCGCTTGAGGTCAGGAGTTTGAGACGGGCCTGACCAACATGATAAAACCCCATCTGTACTAAAAATACACACACGCACAAAAATTAGCTGGGCATGGTGGCAGGTACTTGTAATCCCAGCTATTGAGGAGACTGAGGCAGGAGAACTGCTTGAACCCGAGAGGTGGAGGTTGCAATGAGCCGAGATCGTGCCACAGCACTCCAGCCTGGGCAACAGTGAGTGAGATTCCATCTCAAATTTAAAAAAAAAATAAGTTTTACCCTATTTCTATTGTGATGACATACACCTAAGATGAATAACAGTAAGCAACCAGTGCTATAAAAGCATTTGTAAAAAAGACAATGTAGCCTTAAGGAGAATTCGGTCATATCAACACTTGGTTTTCCCCTTGCTTCCACAGGCTATGCGTACACTTGCAACCTGAAAGCAGGCTCAGGAGGTCTCTATGAGCAAGGACTGCAAGACAAAACGTACCCACTAATGTCCTTCTATGCAAACGTTTTCTGTATTGACTATTTCTTCAGACTTGAAACACTCATTCTTTTTTCTATTACATTTTTATAAATCTTTCATTTGTTTTAACCCCTTAGACATTGAAAGAGAAGCACTAAGACTGTTTCTAAGCTCTATTTGTAAAATAAACATCTTACCCCTGACATGTACAAAATGTTGAGAATTACCCAGATGATTTGGCAGCGTTCAGGATAAGCTGGTGTTATAATATGCTGCTGATCAGCATCACAGTATTGCTAATAATGTTCACGTGGGTACTGGCATATCTCTGTTCAGTTAGAGTGAGTGTTGACCCAACAGCCTCTGTGGTCAGGAGTCAGGTGAGTCAGGAATAATTAATCATAAAGAAAAATCAGTTTTTGACTGACTTGGATATCCATGAGTTCCACTGATCACCACGTAAGTTCACATTTAGTAAATGCTGAAATAAAATTATTAATGCATTTATCAATAAAAGTCTTTGAAAATTACTTGGGATAGTAAGTCAGAGTTTTAAAAATGCAAATTTACTTGGTACCTAATAATGAAGTGTTATTACATATAACCAGAATTTAGGATCTCTTTGATCCTGGAAATGGTTTACTTAAAAGCTACAGAACCAGGCCAATATATTTTAGAAACAGTGATACAAATGAATGAAATAATAAAGAAATGTTCATGTTTACAAAAATCATTTTTTTGATATGATAATCATGGATCACAACTGAGATTAAAAAATGACAGGTTATTTTGTTTAAAAGTGCAGTTTTAATTATCTCAGTCTATAGAAATGACCATTGCATGGATGGTAAAGTCTATTTAAAATCTGACATAAAAACAGTGCTATTTTGAATAAAAAATTTTTTTTGATGTGTTTATATAACCATGGTGATTAAAATGAATTTATATTTTTTCTCAAAAATTTTAGCAGTAGGTAAAGTAAATAATCTTTAAACTCTGACCACTTTTTAAAAAAAATTGAACTGCCTATAGTAGTCTATGTTTAAAGTGAATTTTTAAAGACAAAGCAAAGGATTCTAAATGAACTCAATATAAAAACATTCATTTGGAATGTACATACTGAAAATATATAGGTTTTTTAAAAAATCCATATTTTAAGTCTGATTTTTTATATCTTTTATTTTATTTTTTTTCTGAGTGGCAACAAATTTTCTAGGTATTATATATAGCACAGGCTTTGGTTTTGGGGACTTCTCCCATATATTTCACACTAGAGTGAATGAAGTTGTATTTCATTTCTAAAGAAAAATAATACCGAGGTCCTCAATTGAGAATGTCTTGCTTGACTGAAAACTACATCATCCTTTGGTATACTCCAGGGATGGATTCCAGGACCCCTGCATTTACCAAAATTTGTACACACTCAAGTCCCGTAGTCACCCCTGCCCAAAGGTAGCATGGCTTCTCTGTTTTCCTTCTGAAATACAACCAGAAACAATGTGTTTATTTCAGAAAGAATATGATTAATGATCATACAAATTGGTTGATACTGAGTTCTGGTTATAAATCTGGTTACAGCATAACTAGGATTATAATGTTGTCTCATTTTCGTAGCACTACCTGCTTAAAATGGCAACAAATCATCTCTCTAAAGAGTGAATGTAATAGTCTTGCAGAAAATGAATACTTTTGTTCAATAAAGGAAATATGCACTGCTCACTTTTTTGAAGGAAATACCAAAGTTATGTTTTAAAACAGAGTTAGAGTTTGTAAATTCTGGGCTAATTTGTGATGATATAAGACCACAGTGTGACTTGTTTTCCAAGCACATTGTAGGAATATTGTCTCTTCTATGTATTTTGTGAATAGTAAGCATACTTTTAGCTTTGTATTGTCAATGGCAATTTCACTTGAAATTAAAGCTGTCTTTCATCATATTTTTAACCTAAAGGATAAGATTGAAGTATCGTATATGAGTTTTAATAAATTAAAAAATAAAATCATGTGCATTTGAAAATATTTGCGCACATTTGAAAATAAACGTAAAGTTGTCTTTTAAACTACCCAGATGTGTCCTTTCTGAACAAAACTGTTAAATATAACAGGGAATGTGCCAGGAGCAGTGGTGCTTGCACTTGTAGTCTCAGCTCCTTGGAAGGCAGAAGGATCCCCTGAGCCCAGGAGTTAGAGGCTCAGCCTGGGCCACACAGCAAGAGCCTGTCTCTAAAAATAAATAAATAAATAAAAAGACTTCATTCTAAGTTTGTCGTTGCTCTTATCAGTCATCATTATAAGATATTCCTTATAGCTCCAATTCCATTTGTCTCTAATTTCTTTTTGTAGATTTATCAGTGCAATAAACAATATTACTCACAAATATCACAGTGAAACTTTGTCATTCTTATCCAAATATTTCCAGTTTATTTTGTGCAATGGTTTTTTTTATTATTTTAAGCAAACTTTTCATTCTGGCACAGCATACCTAAAAAAAAAAGGATACAAATCACAGTGTACTGCTTGCAGAAATTTCACAAAATAAGCACACCGGGGTGGCCTGTGCCCAGATCAACAAGCAGAATGCAACCAGAACCACATAAGCTCTCTCATGCTCCCTCTTAGCTCGTTGCCTCAAAGGGCAATTACTGTCCTGACTTCTAAAATCTGTTTTTTTGAACTGCATAGAAATAGAATCAAAGATTATTTCTTTTTTCCCTTTTGTGTCTGTCCTCTTTCACTCAACATTAAAATCACGAGATTCATCCATGTTATTGCATACAGCAATCATTCATTCATTCTCCCTGCTGTGTAGTATTCATTCCATTGTAGAATTTACCAGCACTTATTTATTCATCTTACTGTTCGTGGATATTTGTGCTGTTTCCAGTTTTTGGCTTTCATGAATAGGGTTGCTATGAACATTCTTGTGAGGCATCCTTGCATGTTCCAGAAATGTTTGGGGGTGGGGGTTCCTCTCTCTGGGGCTTAGATCTATGAGGTGACAATTAGTGAAATTAGAGTTATTTTCCATTTGCATCAGGTTAGATAAGAAAGTTTAAAGACAGTTTGGTTTCAGTTAGAATAGCATTTATCATGCAAACAATTTAACAGGGTAAAAAAAGCCACATGAACTTTAATTAAACCATATGAAGTTGAGTTCAGTAACAAGGCCACGTAATGACAAACAGCTAGGAAAAGAATGAGAGAGAGAAAAAATAGAAATAATGAGGGGAGAAGGAAAGGAAGGTTAGCCGGGGAAGTAAGAGAGACATAAAGGTAAGAGAGCCACAGAGAAAAAGAATGACAGGGAAGGAAGAGAAGTAAGAAAGGAAAAATTAAAGGAAGAAAGATGAAGAGAAAGGTAAAATAAAAGGTGGAGGGAAGAGAGAGACCAAGAAGAAGTAGAAAGGAATGGTGGGGCAGAGAATTTCAGAGTGGGAAAAGAAAATTCAAATATAGGATTGATTTCAGTATAATCATATCCTCTAAGAACTCAGAGAATTGAGCAACACTCCCCCCCTCCACATGCCACACCATCTTCTGAATTCTTTATCCCCCTCACCCAACTCTTTTTATTAATATCGGCTTCTAGTGTGCTCTGTAATTCACTTATTACGTTTCTCTTCCTGACTCTTCCCTTATACTAGAACATAAGCTCCACCAAGGCAGCGTTCTTTGTTTTGTTCCTGGACATATCCCAAGTATTCAGAAGAGTAAAGATTGCCAGACACACAGTAGGGGGGCAATAAATATTGTTGGATGAATGCATTCAGCTAAAGTCAGTGATGCTGAGTAAGGTTAACATAATTTGAGAATGGCAGTCATTAAGTACATAAGACAGTCAGAGTTTCCCAAGCTTTCAGGCCTATTCCAAAGACTTACTGTGACAGCTCACCTGCTTGCCTGTCTGCCTTACCTATTGGTCTCCAGAAAAGGAGCTGGGAATTCACTTGTATGTTAACAGAGCATCAGGGCGTTAAAGGCCCTCTTAACACCATCTATACCCATTTTGAATATGCCGACCTAGTTACCCCACTTCATCCTTTTCTTCAGGAACATTTTTGGGCCTGAACATAGAGGTACTGTTTTTGCATAAGGTCTTCTAGTTTCAAGGCCATTCCCAAAGCCTTGTTTTAGATCAAGTGCTCTAATACTCTAAGTCCCCTCCCACATCCTTTAAAACTTTTTATTTTGAATTACAGATGCACAGGAATTTGCAAAGAAATATATGGCAAGATTCCCATGCACCCCTCACCCAGCCTCCCACAGTGTTAACATCTTGCATAGCTACAGAGCAATTTAAAAAAACCAACAACAGGAAATTGGCATTGGTATAAACCATAGACCTTATTCACATTTCACCAGTTATACATGGACTCACATGTGCGCGTGTGTGTGTGTGTGTTGGGGGGCTCTATGCAATTTTATCCCATGTATAGCTTTGTGTAAACACCACCACAATCAAGAATCTTAACTATGCCATCAGCACAAGACTCTTTCTGGGGACGCTTTCAAAAATGTACTCCAAGTGCAGATATACCTCTCCTCCTGACACCATTCCCAGTCTTATGGGTGAACAAGGACATTCTGAATTGGAGGAGTAGCTCTGATATTAGACTTCCTATAGTCAGGGTAAGTTGAACACTGAATATTCTGTTGTAGAATTCATTCGCAATGACTTCTGGTGAGCCTCCAATGAGGACATATTCTTCCTCTGCAATTTCAGTTTTGCCCACAGCCACCTCAGTCATTGAGGAGCTCTAGGCAGTACTAGGGAGCATGTAAAGGTCACCTTTTAGATATGAAAGAATTTTACAAGTCCTTGGCCAGCCAGTGCTGCAAGTTGGGAGAGACTCTTCAGAAGGAAGAACAGGTATGTTCTCATCAAAGTATTTGTAAACTAGTGGCACTGCCCAACACTTGAGGACGGTTCTTATTTCCACATGTTGACCAAAGTAGTTGAGCCTACTCTCTCCAGCTGAATTCACTTCCTAGCTTATCAGTGTGTAGTGAACCAGCACAGCAGGGTCATTTACCCATTCCCTCAAGCCTATGGCATGTACAAAAGAAGGAGGTCTAGACATCTTCCTATTCCCTGACCCGGGAGTATTTGATTGAGTAAGAGAGGTCTAGACCTTTAGAACACACACATGAGCCCGGGAGTATTTGATTGTTTAAGAGAGGTCTAGACCTTTAGAACACACACATGAGCCCATGACCTTTCTCCAGTAAGTTCCCAGTTAAGTGGGTAAGGGAAGAAAGTGGTAAGAAATGAGGCTGGAATGTGGCCTGGGGCCAGCTAATGAGAAGTCCTATATACTACACAAGGAGCTTGGGTTTTATCCTCCAGTGCGGTAAGAGATGAAGGCAAATGGCTGGGTTACATTACCTTGCTAATCCATTCACGTGATCTAGGTATCTAGAAATAAATTCAGAAGGTGAAATTAGAGATGAATGAGGCTTTTGTTTTTTAGTTTCCAGAGACAGTAAAGAGGCGAAAGCAGACATACTAACTTTTGTGATTTAGAAATAAAAGGCTTGTTCCATGAATGTGATTTTTATTTTCATAATTTATTCTTTAAAGATAATTTTGATATTCTATTATTTATAATTATATGAAGCACTACTTTTATGAGTAGAAACAGAAATATGTGCTATTTAAAAACATATAAGGTAGAAGTAGATATTGATTTGAGATTGTGGAGTTACCATTTCCTTATAGACGCGTTACTGTTTCTATGTGGGAGTCACTGTTTCTTCTAGTTTTTCTTGCTTGTAATAAAGAAAATTTTGGTCCCTAAAACAAAGCAAGGAGTGATTGCCCAATATTTCTGCTTAAACCAGTTATCAAATGTTTACAACAAAATACAGGCTGTGGCAAATGAGCACTGCATGCTTACTGCCACCTTCTCCCAAAGAATTAAAGGGCTTGAGAGTCTGGGAGTGATTCTCCACTCTTTTTTTCCTTAGCCTTTCTTCTGCATAGTAAGTGGCTGGCCTAACCAGAGACAGAGTCAGCCACATGGTGTAAGAAGGCCTGGTATAAAAACCCACACCCAGGGGAGAAATGATATGGAGGCCAAATTTGCCTGCTTCAATAGTAAAGGCAGGTTTCTCTTTTTAGTTTCATCTTCCAACCCGCACTTCCACCCCAGGGTACAGGATTTTCCAGCAGTTCCTCATTCATGCATTCATCAAATGCATAATGTGTACCTACTTTGTAATAGACACAGAACTAGGGGCTAGGAATCCAGGGAATGGTTAAAAAAAAAGTCCATTTCTATTCTCATGGAACTTATAGTGTAACATGGGAGATGATCAATAAAGAGGCAAACATATCAAGAAATATATAATGACTACTTACTTAGCCATAGCCATTGTAAGGAGGTAGGGACTGAAGGTGACAAAGGGAGGGCAATAATAGAGAATGATAAGAACAGCACATTCTCTAAAGAGAGAACATTAAAGGAAGGAATTGGCATGTACAGATCTGGGGGGAAAGTTTTCAGGCAGAGGGAACAGCATAGGTAAACACAACCAAGTCAGGAAAGAACCCAGTGGGGAGGGCGGTTGTCTCTGAAGTGAAAGATTAGCAGGACTGGAGGGTGGTAAGAGAGAGGAAAGGCAAGGAGGTCACCAAAGCAGGATGCTAAACAATCAAAAGTTTGTAATGGAAAGCACTTAAAGGTTTCAAACTGGGAAAACTATGGTCAGATTTGCATTTTTAAAAGACTATTCTGGCCAGGCGCAGTGGCTCACACCTGTAATCCCAGCACTTTGGGAGGCTGAGGCAGGCGGATCACCTGAGGCTAGGAGTTTGAGACCAGCCTGGCTAACAGGTGAGATCCTGTCTCTACTAAAAATGAAAAGTTAGACGGGCCTGGTGGCAGGTCTCGGGAGGCTAAGGCAGGAGAATTGCTTGAACCTGGGAGGCAGAGATTGCAGTGAGCTGAGATTGTGCAACTGCACTCCAGCCTGGGTGACAGAGGAAGACTCTGTCTCAAAAAAAAAAAGATTATTCTGAGAGAAATGTAGACTTGTTTGTTTCTATGTGCAGAGAATATCTCAAAGGATACAAAAGAAACTGGTCATTTTGGTTGCTTACAGGAAGGAACTGGGTGGTTGGGGACAGGGGTGCGAGGCAAAATTTTTACCGTGGGCCCTTTACTAACTTCTGATTTTGTACCACAAGAAGGTATTATATATATATGTTTATAAATATATATATATATATGTATTTATATAATATCTGAAGACTGGAAGTAGGAACATGAAGCAGGCCATTGCAGATGTTCAGGATCTATCTGAGACACACTTAGGAAATCTTAGAGACCAGACAGTGAGGGGAGGAAGTGGGAAGAATTAAGATAACCCTTGTTTTTGAATTCTGGATTGAGCAACTAAGTGGATGGTGATGATAATTATTGAAATATGGGAGAATTGAAGAGGAACAGTTCACAAGCATTGGCAGCTCCATAATTTCTGTTTAGAGAGGCTTATGGGTGGCCAGCTAGTTGGAAGTATAGGCTAAAAGTGATTTATTTAAAAGATGTGTTTCCACAGCATTTATATTAGTCAGGATAGGTTTAATTATATTGCAGTAACCTAACACATACACACCTCTGAACTAAAAAAAGCAAAAACTTCAGTGACTTCGAAGTTTGGGGTGGTTTTCTTCTTGCAGAATGTTTGCTGTGGGTCAAGGCATTTTTTTTTCCACCTGATGACGTAGCATTCCAGGTTGCTTTGATCTTAGACATCTATTATCTCAATACAGGATCACCTTGCTTGAAGGCAAAGATGAACAAAACAAAACGATAAGGAAAGCAGGAATTGTGAACCTGCTTCGAATATTTCCACCTAGAAGCAACATGTAGCTTTCACTCACATTTCGGTGGCCAAAGTAAAAGAAGTGGCCAAATATCATACTTCCAAATTTCTAAGAAGGGAAGAACTAAAAAATACTGGGGACCACTAATACTACTTTCTTTTTTGAGGTAGGATCTCCCTCGGTTGCCAGGCTGGATGCAGTAGCACAGTCACAGCTCACTGCAGCCGTGACGTCCTGGGCTCAAGCGATCCTGCCACTCAGCTTCCTGAGCAGCTGGGACCACAGACTTGCGACACTATCCCACGCTAATTTTTTTTATTTTTTGGTTTGTAGGGACAGGGTCTTGCTATATTGCCCAGGCTGGTTTCAAACTCCTGGTGCTCAAGGGATCCTCCTACACACATACATACTTAGAGAGTAGAACTGGTAATGAAAGAAGAATAGAAAATGTACAAGAGGGAATAGATAACTGACGATGTGTGAAGAGACAAGAGGAGATCTAACTTATATAGGACGAATACTCCCTTTCTCCGGGATGAAAGGAAGTAAGGATGGGGTGTGAGTCGGGGGTCAGGAAGTCGAAGGAATGGTTCCACCACAGGCCTCTCCTCTCTTTCTTTCTAAAACAGAAAGATCAGGACAGATCGACTTCCCAAAATGCTCTTTTCAACTTCTTCTCCTACCCAATTTAATTATGTTCCACAATTGTTTGCATCTCTTCTTCACTTTTACTCTTTTATGCTTTTTTTGTCTGTCAACTTCTCCCTGTCTAGCCCCTAGGTCTTCACTGATTTAGAGGATTATCACGGCCAGTCTTCTGGGATCACGTTGCCCTTTGATACCCAAATGACAAAACAGTCCACCCTATGTGGGAATTCCAGACTCTCCTTCAATTTCTCTAGTAATGAGTGCATTCACACTTTTCAAAGTTTATCACCTTGATTCTATAACTCACTTTCAACTGGTATAATAATTCACCTCAAAGATGGACACAGCCTTATTTCCCTCAAACATTGCTAGGATATGTTTAATGAGATTTTGCTTGAAGGCTTAGGGATAACAGAGAGGAGTCAAGACAGAAAAGTAAAAAGTGTTATAAGTCAAGTGTCCAGCCCATTTTGTTCTTGCTTTACTGCAAGTTTCACAGATATCAGAAAAACATCCAATTACAAAAGCATTGCTGATATTTACTTGTCACGTAGAAAACCTTCCTAAAAACCTTATTTGAACTCTTGCTCTTCCAACCAAGTTATTGCCCTTATGTCAGGTGTCTGCTCCCCTCCCTGCTGCCCAGTTTCCTCCCACAGAATGTCAGATACAAAATCTCTGACTTTTAACAGGGTTCTTCTCCAAATCACACCCTGCTACAACATAAGTAAGAGGAACATATTTCTGCAAAATAAAAACCCCAGTTGTCAGCCATATTTGACCCTTATGCTCCTGAGGTAGTGAGATTTAGTATCACACCATCACACCCAGATACAGAATAGGAGAGTTTCTCAAAGTTTGACTGCTGACCCCTGCATCGGAATCTCCTGGGGTCTGGGAATCACAAACCAAAATACGTTTGCTTATAAGACATCCATTGAGTAATTATTTTGGAGGAAACATCTAGTTTTGGGGCCACAATGAATTTATATATCTCTCTTTATATATTGCATTATTGCTATTACATCTCTTCATGGCTTCCAAACTTTTGGTGAAACTTATGTGGGAGATTTTATTTACCTGTAGCTGGTGCCACCTAGTGGACACCACCTCCTAAAACGGTTTCTGTCTCGGATTTTTATCTACCTGGCAAAATATAAGGATGATGAAGACAAAGATGAAGATGGCTACAGTCATGAAGTGCTTATTATTTGTTAGGCATTGTGTAAGTTGTGATGCTAGTTATTTAAATTCATTGGCTAATTTATTTTTTATTTACGTACTTATTATTATTTTTTTTTAAGAGACAGGATTTTGCTCTGTGGCCCAGGCAAGAGTGCAGTGGTCAATCGCAGTTCACTGCAGCCTCAAACTCCTAGGCTCCAGCAAACGCCCCACCACAGCATCACAAAGCACGGAGATTACAGGCGTGAGCCACCACACCTGGCCTCATTGACTAATTTAATTTAAAAAACACTACAGGTGGGAACAAGTATCCCCATTTTACAGATAATGGAAGTTGAGACAAAGAAAGTTGAGTGAATTGCGAAAGGAAGGCCATCCAGGAAGGAAATAGCTGAGCTAAAATTCCAGAGCCCAAACCCTTTAACCCTATTCTAAAACGCTGAGTCCATGAAATAAACCAGTACAGTTTCCTTCGGTAAGTGAATGTTGACGGTGTGGTTTAACATCCTGGAGATAGCTGAAAAAGATTTAAATGCTAACAGGTTCCAAGGAAGCAGCTAGGCTGTTTCCTGGGGCATTAAGAAAGGGCCAAAGAAATGTCCTCAACTGCACACTGGGCAGACAAGCTTCATTCTGAATTCCTCTGGTGCCCTTGGTAAAGGTTAAGGAGAACTAGCCTGTCATTTGTATTGCCTCTTATTGCAGGAGATAAGCAAACGGTAACGATAAATAGAATAGCTAAAGTTAGGTGAAGACAGACACTCTCCTCCCCCTATCACAAATTAGAAAGCACACACGCTATTCCAATAACCTGGTGTGTTTATTCCTGACAAAGAAAGAGCGTATCATTCTCTAGCCTTTCAATGAGAGGTTCACTGCAATTGGGTATCAAGGTTTTCTCTTTCTAGTATATTTTACCTTCATGGTACTATAAAGGATTTTCTGTGCAACTCAGGGAAATTAAGTCATTCCCAGATATATTAGTCAGCTTGGGCTGCCATAACAAAATGCCACAGACTGGGTGGTGTAAACAACAGAAATTTCTTTTCTTATCGTTCTGGAGGGTGGAAGTCAGATCAGGGTGCTGGCATGACTGGGTTTTGGTGAGAGCTCCCTCCATGGCTTGCAGACAGCAGCCTTCTTGCATTGTGGCTCACAAGGCCTCTGGTGTTTCTTCCTATAAGGAAGCTACACCCATCATGAGAGCCCAACCTTTATGGGCCTCATCTAGTGCTAATTATCTCCCAAAGGTCCCATATCCAAATACCATCACACTGAGGGTTAGAGCATCCATATGAATTTGGGGAAGGATATAAACATCCACTCCATAATATTCTGCCCCCTGATCTCCCAAAATTCATGTCCTTGTTGCATGCAAAATACATTTATTTCATCCCAACAATCCCCAAAAGTCATAAGTCATTCTAGGATCAACTGTGAAATCTAAGATAAAAGTCTCATTTAAATATCTAAACCAGGTACAGACAAGATTCAAGGTATGATTCATCCTAAGGCAAAATACCTCTCCAGCTACAAACTTGTGAAACCAGACAAGTTATATGCTTCCAAAATAAAATGGTGAGAGGGGCATAGAATAGACATTCCCATTTGAAAATGAAGAAATAGCAAAGAAGGAAGGAGTGATGGGTCCCAAGCAAGCCCAAAACTTAGCAAGCCAAATTCCATTAGACCTGAAGGCTTGAGGGAATTCCTATTTGGCTCAGTGATCGGCCCTCCAGAATCACTGAGGCAGTAGCATCACCCCCACTACTAATGTGGGACCACAAACATGCAGCTTTGCTGGGCAGAGACCTTTGAAACCAAGGTAGAGGCAGTCTTGCCCTATGCCTTCCTTCGGGGCCTGTGCACTCTTAGCCTGTGGTAGGAGTGGCAGTCCTGATGATCTCTCAATTGCCTTTGGGATCCTTTTTTCCTTTCCTTGAAGAGTAGTTCACTTTCACAGCTGAATAGCTCTATGGTCCTGTCCTATAAAATCTACGAGGTCAATCAGACTTCCTCCCCTCCCCTCACCTCTCTTCCCCTCTCTCCTCTCCTCTCCTCTCCCCTCCCGTTCCCGTTCCCTTTTATTCCTGACAGGATCTGGCTCTGTTGTCCCGGCTGCAGTGCAGTGGCACGAGCACGGCTCACTACAGCCTCAACCTTCTGGGCTCAAGCAATCCTCCTGCCTCAGTTCCCCCAAGTAGCTGGGACTACAGGTGCATGCCAACATGCCTGGCAATCTTTTTTATTATTATTTTTTTGTACAGACGGGGTTTCACCATATTGCCCATGCTGGTCTCTAACCCCTGAGCTCAAGTGATCCACCTGCCTCATCCTTTTACACCTGTAAAGTGCTAGGATTACAGGTGTGAGCCGCCACACCAGGCCCCCTCTTTCTTTGTCCCCTTTAGTTCAAACAGGTGGTGTCTCTGCTGATATAAACCCATCTCTATGCCTACTTTCTGCTGAAATGGCTGATGGTGTCCAGAAACTGCACTCATGATCTTTTAATCAAATGATGTTCAGCTACACCCTTAGTATTCCTTTCAGGACAAGCTTTCTCATTTTTTGCAATACAGATAGGCTAATAATTTTCCCAAACCTTCAAACTCGAGTTCCCTTTTGCTTAATTCCTTCTTCAATTAACCTCTTTCATTTCACATTTTACTATAAGCGTCAGGAAGAACCAAGCTGCTCCTCTGACACTTTGCTTAGTTAAATATCCAATTTAGCCTCACAAGTTCTACCTTCCACAAAAATACTAGAACACAGTCCAGCTAAATTCTTTGCTACTTTCTAACAAGGGTCACCTTTCCTCCAATTAATATATTCTTCCAATGACATGGTCCTCATTTTTGTCTGAGACCTCACCAGAATTGCCCTTCATGTTCACATTCTACTACGCATTTCAAAACACTCCCAGTCTCTCCTCATTATCCAGTTTCAAATCTGCTTCCACACATTTAGGTATTTGTTACACAGCACCCATTTCTCGGTACCAAAATCCGTATTAGTTGCTGCCATAACAAAACACAATAGACTGGGTGATGTAAAGAAAGAAACTTATTTTCTCACAGTTCTGAAGGCTGGACGTCTGAGATGAGGGTGCCAGCATGGCTGGGTTCTGGTGAGACTTCTCTTGCTGTCTTGCAGACAGCTACCTTCTCGCTGTGTGTTCACATGGTCTTTCCTAAGCACATGTGTGTGGAGAGAGACAGAGAGGAAAGCTCTTCAGGGTCTCTTCTGATAAGGGCACTGAACCCACGGTGAAGCCCCACACTCATGACCATCGAATCCTAATTATCTTCCAAAGCTCCATCTCCAAACACCGTAAACACTGGGGGTTAGGGCGTAAACATGTGGATTTGGGGAGGATTCAAATATTCAGTTTACAGCACCAGATATCCTTTATTTTAATTTCTTTTGTTTACATTTATTTTTGCTACTAATGAATCTGTCTAGAGTTTTTCCCCCAACTTTTAATTATACAGTATTTTAAACACCAGAAATGTTGAAAGGATACAATAGTACACCCCCGCCAAGATTCACCAGCTGTTAACATTTTGCCATCCTTGCCTTATCTATATGCCTAAATCTACCTATATATATTTTGAAAGTAACTTGCACATCATGATAGTCTACCTCTTATCGAGTTAGCATTCATCTCCTAAACAAAATACCATTATTACACTCAAGAAAATAATTATATTATCTTCTAGCCCATCTATATTAAAATTTCTCCAAATTTTTTATAGTTGTTTTCCCCCAAATTTGGGTCCAATCAATTTCACTGCATTTGAAAAGTGCTGTCATCTTCTATGATAACAATGCCTTTTTCTGGAATACCTCCTGAAGGACCTGCCTGAGGCTGTCTTACAGCTAACAGTTTCTAAAAAACAAGTAGAGTATACTCTAAAATAATGATAATGACTAAATCTCTTCAGTTTTATGAATCTAAAAAAGTCCTCCCATCCTTTCCTCCCGTGATGACGTTGGCTTTCTGAAGAGACTAAGTTGTGTTAATGGCATTTTTCACTGTGTTATATTTTAGAGATTCATACTGAAATATTTACCAATGAAATGGGGAAAAAGCTGTTACAAAAATACAGTGCATAATTAATTTGCCTCAGATTGAATTTAAACTTCCTACCTAAGTGGAATCCGAAAGCTTATCAATTGCACAAGTAAACATACCGGATTGACTTTTACATGGCGATAACAGTGGAAAACACTGTATGTTTAGGATTCAGAACTCTACCTAAATTTAGCATAGTTTTAAACTTAAGTTCATTAGTGGTTTAGCTCATCAAAATATGTGGGTGAAAAATTGTAAAAATCCAACAAAAAAAATCCTCAAATAATACAAGAATAAAATTCTCAGACTCATTCTAAGTCATTCTACTCAGAAATAACCTTCGCTATGGTCCAAATGCTTGCATCTCCCCTAAGTTGAAACCTGACCTCCAATGTGATGGACTTAGGAGGGGGCACTGTTGAGAGGTGACTAGGTCACATGCTAGATCGTAGGGCAAAAAAAAGGAAAGGTGACTAGGTCTTTAGGTCAGCGCCCTCATCAATGGGATTAGTGACCTTAAAAAGAGGTTCCAGAGAGCCGCCTTCCCCCTTCCACCATGTAAATACACAACTAGGAGACCATCTATGAGCCATGAAAAGGGCCCTCACCAGACACTGAATCTTGCAACATGCTGATCTTAGACTGCTCAGCCTTGAGAATTGTGGGAAAGGCATTTTTGTTGTTATAAGCCACCTATTCTATGATATTTTGTTATAGCAGCCTGAATGGACTCAGACGACTATCATTATCATTGACAGGTGAAAAGCACACCCAGCTATCTCTCTACAATCTATATGTATATATAGGTAACCAAACTTCTAAAGTACTATGGTATTGTATATTCAACGCAAGGCCTATGTGCCCATTCCTTGCTCTGGCTCTACTCTCCCAATACTGCAGGGGTTTCATCACTGCAGGCTGCGTTTCCCAGGCTCCTGTGTCAGCTGACATCTGTCTGGAATCAGTCAATGAGAGGCTCATGGAAACTGGAGGGTGTGAGAAAAGGGAGAAGCCAGGGGTATAGTCTTCATATGAGCTGTGCTTCCTTTGGCCCCCTGTGGTTCAGGTGAACACTGCTTTCTCACTTTGTCCCTTCAGTCTAAAAACAGAGTGGCTTCCGGCTATTACTAATCACCATGTTAACTTACTATCATGTTTTGTGTTTTTTTGTTTGTTTTTAGACAGGCTCTTGCTGTGTCGCCCAGGCTGGTCTCAAACTCCTGGGCACAAGTGATCCTTCCATCTCAACCTCCCAGGTAGCAAGGATTACAGACGAGTGCTACCACACCTGCTACTATCATGTTTGATTTAGCTCTTCCATTACCTGAATAACTAATTCCATGTATTAAATTCCCTCATTTAAAACACTTGAAGCAGTTTCTAGTTAGACCCTGACTGCTCTATAAGAGCTGCTCTTTAATTTAAATGTTCTAATTTTAATTAATTTTATTTAAAATTGATACAACAAAAGGACATGAAGTAAAAAAAAAAAAAAAAAAAAAAAATTCAGTCTGGGCATGGCGGCTCATGCCTGTAATCCCAGAACTTTGGGAGGCTGAGGTGGGCAGATAACTTGAGGTCATGAGTTTGAGGCCAACCTGGCCAACATGGCGAAACCCTGTCTCTACTAAAACTACAAAAAAATTAGCTGGGCGTGGTGGTGCATGCCTATAGTCCCAGCTATTTGGGAGGCTGGGGTAGGAGAATCGCTTGAACCTGGGAGATGGAGGTTGTAGTGAACCAAGATCGTGCCACTGCACTTCAGCCTGGGCAACGGAACAAGACTCCATCACAAAAAAAATTTTTTTTTCTTTAACATGGGAGTTATTCTTTTCCAAAGGCTCTTTCTAGATTAAGAAATCATGAAAACCTCCAAGAAGCTGAATTTTTTATTCTTAATAGCCAGGCATCACTTAATGATGGAGATATGTTCTGAGAAATGTGTTGGGTGATTTCATCATTGTGCAAACTTCACACAGTGAACTTACAAAAACCTAGACGGTACAGCCTACCGCACATCTAGGTTATATGGTATGGCCTATTGCTCCTAAGCTACAAACCTGTACAGAATGTCAGCGTGCTTGAGATGTCAGCGGCAGATAGGGATGCTGTTTGGAGCCTTTGGCAGGCCCCCATAGATGAATCACAGCAGAGGCCTCCAGGATTTTTGAGCAACGCTCTGCTATCTTCTGCAAACTACTCTCCTTTTGAGAGACAGCTCTTGGCCTGTTACTGTGCTTTGGTGGAAACTGAACGTTTGACTACGGGTCATCTAGTCACCATGCGACCTGAACTGCCTATCATGACCTGGGTGCTTTCTGACGCATCTAGCCACAAAGTGGGTCATGCACAGCAGCATTCCATCATCAAATGGAAGTGGTATATACATGATAGGGCTTGAGCAGGTCCTGAAAGCACAATTAAGTTACATGAGGAAGTGCCTTAAACGTGAGTACAGGCCTACTCAGGCTCAGGATCATCAGTGTCACTGTCTCCCAGCTCCATATCTCATCCCTCTGGAAGGTCTTCAGGGATAATAACATTCATGGAGCTGTCACCTCCTATGATAACAATGTCTTTTTGTGGATACCTCCTGAAGGACCGAGGCTGTCTTACAGCTAACATTTTTAAAAAAATAAGTAGTAGTATACTCTAAAGTAATGATAAAAACTAGTAATACATAAACTAGTATAATCATCATCAAGTATTATGTATTGCATATAATTTTATGTGCTACACTTTTATATGACTGGTAGTGCCAGTTTGTTTATGCCAGCATCACCACCAACATGTGAGTAATGCATTGCGTTACAATGTTAGGATGGCTATGATGTCACTAGGTGCTAAGGCTTTTTCAACTACATTATAATCTTATGGAGCTACCTTTGCATATGCAATTGACCAAAACACCATTATACAGTACGACTGCATTTTAAACTGCTTTTCCATTTTAAACAGTAAAAGTAGACACTTTTTGAAAAATTAGTACCTACTAGCTTTGTCTCCCCTCTCTTCTCAACAATTTTTCAGTTACATGATATTTATTTTATCCAGGTTTGTAACATTTGCCTTTTATTCTGTAATCATAATTTCCGAAGTTGTTTAGTATTAGTAAAGTTACATATTTAAACCAGCTATTCTTTACTAAAATGTAAGTTTCATGCAGGCAGGATGAGTTAATTTGCTTCGTTCACTGATGTATCTGAAGCACCTAGAAGAATTTCTGGCACACGGTAGGCATTAATAAACACTTGTTGTTCAATAAATTATTTTCCCAAATTTTTACTTCCTGAGTTTAAAATTTTCTCTAATTGGATTTATTGCATGTAAGTATATAAATAAACATAAAGATACACACAGATGTTTCTCCTCCCACCCCATCCCAAGAAAAACTCAGGCATGTTGTGTTGCTTAAGTTCCTTCACGTTCGAAAAATGACTGTCTTTTGCCTGTATGCTTGTGATGGTTAATACTGAGTGTCAACTTGATTGAAGAATGCAAAATAATAATCCTGGGTGTGTCTGTGAGGGTATTGATTGGACCGAAGGATGCAAAGTATTGATCCTGGTGTGTCTGTAAGAGTGTTGCCAAAGGAGATTAACATTTGAGTCAGTGGCTAGGAAAGGCAGACCCACCATTAATCTGGGTGGGCAACACCTGATCAGCTGCCAGCACAGCTAAAATACAAGCAGGCAGAAAAATGTGAAAAGACTGCCCTCGCCTCCCAGCCTACATCTTTCTCCATGCTGGATGCTTCCTGCCTTTAAATATCGGACTCCAAGTTCTTCAGTTTTCGGACTTGGACTGGTTCTCCTTCCTTCTCAGCTTGCAGATGGCCTATTGTGGGACTCACCCTGTTGCCGAGGCTGGAGTGCAATGGCGCGATCTTGGCTCACTGCAACCTCCCATCTCCTAGGTTCAAACAATTCTCCTGCCTCAGCCTCCCAAGTAGCTGGGATTATAGGTGCCCACCAGCATGCCCAGCTAATTTTTGTGTTTTTAGTAGAGATGGGGTTTGACCGTGTTGGCCAGGCTTGTCTCAAACCCCTTATCTTATGATCTGCCTACCTTGGCCTCCCAAAGTGCTGGGACTACAGGTGTGAGCCACCGTGACCAGCTGTGAGTTAATATTTAAACTCCCCTTTATCTATCTATCCATTCTATTAGTTCTGTCCTTCTATAGAACCCGAATATATGAAGCTCTTCAAAACACCATGGGAAATATAAGAGAGTGGTTTTCACACTTAAATTACAACCCATGAGTGTACTTTGACATTATTCTAGTGTATTATAACCAACATTTTTTTTAAAGGGACAGAATAAAAACAGCACAGAGCATTGCATATAAAAAGGGTAAGTATAGTTTCATGACACTTAAATATATGCTTAGGTGTTGTGAGTTTATGTATTGGGCTATGCTGTAAAATGTATGTCTAACAGTGAGAAACATTTATTTAAACAGCAACAGGGTCTATTTACAAACCAAATAGACCAGGTGTTTTTGTCCTTATTTGGTACTGAGGAGTCTGTAACAGGGTATTGGGAAAACAAGCTCTCTGATATCCCTCTTACCTTTCTCATCATATACAGTAACTATGTAAATGGAAGCCTATCAAAACATCTTGGAGCCCACTACCTTATAATTCATAGGTAGTAGCTAAAAAGGTGCACCTCAGTGATTCAGACTATTCATTACAGTGAGTTTTCACTTTTACAAACCTTAGGTTAGTACCACGCTATATAAATAAATATTAATGATGACTTCATAAAGTTGTGACTAGTTACAGCACACCGCTTGCTGAAACTACTAATAAAATGTAAGTAAAGAGATTAATTTATCACACTGCTACTGCATTGGTAATTAAAGGCAACCACAATTAAGGGGGAAATGAATACAGACCACAGATGCTAAAGCCATGCATGTAAGTAAGAGATGTCAAATCAAATCAAACAAATGTTTAACATTTTATCAGATCTAAAATACGTAACTCTTCTTTCAGTAAATTTTCATAACCTGATGCATCATAAAATGCCCACAAAACTTCTGACTTAAAAATTATATAAAATACATTTTGAAAGCTCTTTTTAATTCAAATTATTTAAATATTAGCATCAGCAGACACTAATATTATTCTGAACATGAATTTGCATGAATCAGAAGTTTAGCTGAAAGGCTAAGTACGACAGAACAAAAAAAAATCAAAGCCGGTGGTGGTGATGAGCATCTGTAGTCCCAGCTACTCCAGAGGCTGAGGCATAAGGATCCCTTGAGCCCAGGAGTTCAAGGATGCAGTGAACTATGATTGTGCCACTGTAGTCCAGTTTCTGCCACCTCACCTCTAAAAAAAATTTTCTTAATATATGCAAATTTCTAGAGGAAAACTTTTTGTAAACCCCAAATTGGTGAAAAATGCCTGACGATATCAGCACTGTATTTAGAAATTAGTGAGGCATAGGAAAAAGGTTAGGCAAACCCCAATGCCCAAAACAGTAATTTCAGAAGCTGAAAGCATCTTGAAAACCACTTAGCAATATAGAACTTTACATTTTAACAAAAGCAGGGATAATTTTGATTCACAAATGTCCTTCGTTGTGAATGTACCTAAAAACTTGTTTATAAAGCTGCCTATATGCAGTGGAAAAGTCTTTTACAAGATCTCAGGAAAATAACCACTAAATAACATGGTGCACTTATAACGCACTGATCATAACAGTATGACTCACAGCTAATACCGTGCAAATACAAAGATATAACACATTGCTACTGATACTTTATTTGCAATTCAGTACCATGAAAACATTTCTCTAAGAGGTCAATGTAATAATATTTTATTAATCTAGGAACTCTGGCACTGAAAGCGTGAATAACCCAAGGTGATGATGTCGTCACCAAGGGATGACAAGAATAGAATCCAAATCCCTTGACTCCCAAGCTTGTGTTTTCCATTAATTGTGCTCCTTTCTATTCATCCACGAGCATCAAGTGTAAAAGGTTGGAGGAAGGACCGAATACAAATAAGCCAAGTCCGCGAGGTGGAGACTGCACTGAAGGTCCTAGGAATCGCCCTTTGGCACTTTCCTTGTTTTGGCTGAGGAAGATGAAAGCAGCAGCAGCCACAAACCCCTGGGACCAAGAACTGGAACTAGGTACTGCCTGTTGTGGTAACTCTCTTCCCCATTTTAGGCCTTTCCTTTTTAACCTCTCCTTCCGGCCAAGCCTTGGGGCTCTCTTCCCTTCCCTCGGTTTCCATCCGCTCTCCTTAGCTCCACTCTGCACATTCCTGCTAGGTGTCCCCTTAAGAGGCGGCAGCTGCGCCGCACTGGCTCTCCACCCTCCATCCGGCACGGGCGCCCACTTCTCAGGTGTTCGAGGGGTTAGTAGCGCCACAAGCGCTCTCCCTAGAAAGTGAGTGGCAGTCAAGCATTATGAATGTGTTTCAACTGTAAAGAGACTTATGAGATGGGAACAGGGGCATATACCAAGACGGCTCTGCGTGGGTCTGGGTAGGTCGTCACGACAAAGCAAAACTTAAGACAATAAGCGTTGCGACTTTCCTGCTAGCTGCGAGCTTCACAGCTCAGCCATCCCCTGAGCAACCGCCCACGGGAGGACGCCTTCCGGAGCGCGCGTGTTTACACTTTTTCTGCACCCAGTGGAGGAAACAGGCGCTCCCGTACCACGGGGTATTCCAAACCGTTACTCCGCCCGCCGGGGTGGGGCCAGCACAACGGCCGAGCCTGCGCAGCCGCAGCTCGCGCGCACTACAAGTCCCAGAAGGCAGCTCTCCGTGGGGGCGGGCCGCCGCCTTACCGGCCTCGGGCTCATTTCTGCCACTGCTCTCCCCCTCCCTGGTCCCCGCTGGTGTCCTTTCCACAGTTAAAGGCTACTTTCCCTTAAAACACATGAGGAGAAGCCTTAGCAACCTCGCTACCGAACTTCTTCCCGCGCTCGCTTTTTCTGCCTCTGCACCAACTATGCCTGAGTCCCTCACAGGAGTTGGGTAGTGGAGGCGAAACAAGGAAGTCTTTGTAGACCAAAGCTGGGACAATCCGCTCGGACTTCCGCCTCCTGGCCTCCGGAAGGCAGTGCGCACGCGCGCGCTGCGACTCCGGCGCGGTTGACTTCCGCTCCCACTGTGCTCTGCGAGCCGAATCATGGATCACACTGGTAAGGAGGCGGAGGCAGTGGGGGTCCCGGTTCCATGCCCCCTTGGCCGGCCTGGGACTGGTCGCCCAGCAGGCAAAAGGGATTACGCTCGCCCCACAACACTAGAGTGTGGCAGTGAGAAAGAATCTCACAGTTGCCTTCCCGTACGCGGGAGGGGCCTGCTGCTTCCTGGCCTACCCTCTGGTGCGGTACCTACCTCCTTGGTGCCGGCAACAGCCGCTCCTTCTCTGTTTCTGCTGAGCTTCGAGCCCGGACCGGTGGGCAGCTTAGGCCTTTGGGAAGGGAGAGCGCCGGCTCTGTTTTATTCAGCCCAGCTGCTCTGCCCTGCATTATGGGGACTCGCGGGTAGACTGCGGTCTCGGAGTCGCGGAATCCGCTGGGAGTGGATGGACGAGAGTGGGCTGGAGACTTCCTGCTGTCTCAGTCAGCTTTGGGCGGGTGCTGCAGTTGTAACCTCCTGTCGTCTCTCCTGTCCTTCATGGACTAGCGAGGTGAAAGAAGGGAGTCGGATATAGTTTTTGGAATCAAACTTGGAGGAGCTTTTCTGCCTAAACCAAAAGCATGCCCCACGCTTCGGCTGTTGTCCTTACTCATCATTTGAGGGTATTTAGAAGGAGGAGCTTAAAATCAAGACATTCTCATCCTTTTCTCCAAGTAAGAGTAGCTCCACCCTTTGTTATGTGTTTTCTGGCTTTTGCTTCTTTCTGGTTCTTGGATGGTGAATGTGTGCTCTTGGAATTAACAAGTGCCCCATATAGTTATAGCGACCATATCACAAACAGAGAAAAAGTATTTTTTGTAAGTATTGAGTTGTCCTCACTCATCATATATCCATTATATAATTAGGTGTGTATGTTTATTTATTTATGCCAGATACATACAGATATCTGTAGGTCGGGAGATGGAGGATGGAATGGTAAACAAGACGAACCAAGTGTCTGATAGACCTTCTATTTTATGGAAGAACACAGACAATAAGTTCTTTTTTATTGTTTGTTTGCAGATTATAAGTGTTTTGAAGACAAGAAACGGGTGTTGTGGAGAGATTCATAGGAGGAAATTTCAGAGAGGGTTGTTAGGAAAGGTCTTTGTGGAAGGGTGACATAGCTAAGATCCGATGGATGAGAAGAATCCAGTCCTGGGAAAAAAGCAGGAGGAAGAGCATTTCCCGCAAGTGCATAGTTGCTGAGTAGGAAGATGTAGCAAAGTTAGCTGCAGCCTAGTAATAGCCAGAGTTAAGAGTCCTGAAGTGAGATTGGAAAGGAGGGCAGCCGTCACATTCAGGTCATTGAAAGCCATGGTAAATGTTTGAATTTTATTTTAAGTGAATATGAAGGCATTGAACAGAAGTAGAGGAAGAACACAGTCTCTTTAAACAATGTAATAGGCTGTTCTATGGAGAATGGTGTAAGAGAGGGAGGTAAGAAGGTTGGAAAATAGGTGATTGCAGTAGACTGGAAGGGAAGATTGGTTTGGTGGAAATGAAGAATGAGCAGCTTCAGTAAATACTTGGGTAATGTTTGGAGGAATGTGAGAGAAAGGAGAAATGCCTACTTTTTTTTTTTGAGCAGCTAGGTAGTGTCCATTATTGAGTTGAGGATAACTTGGGGGAGAAAACAGTCCTTTTTTTGTAGAAGTGAGACAGGAAAATTTGGGAATAAGTGTTTAGTCTTGGACTACTTAGTGTGAGACAGCTGTTGAGACACAGGAGAGGAGATGTCAAGTGGAGATGAGGGGTAAGAACTGCACTGAAAATACGTATTTGGAAGTTAGTACCTTTATTTATAGCTGGTATTTTAAAGCGTGAGGACAGATGAGACATGTAAGAAGGGTGTGCTCAGAGGGGAAGCCGGCCTAGAACCAGGCTGTAAAGAATTCTAGTGTTTGGGAATTTATATAGAGTTGAAACTCTGAAATTTTGATGTTAGAATAGCAAACATTCAGCTTTAGGAAAATAATTCTTATTTGAGCCCATTACTGGAATTGTGAGTCAAGTTCCTGCCATGGTTGAGAGGCTGTTATGTTAGGAAATCATAATAGGGGTGGGTGTAAAGAGTATTATCTTAATTCTTGAAGTTAAAAGATTGCCTAAGGAAGTAAAACTTATCCTAACATGAAAATATTCACCAATGAGCTAACCATTTAAAAATTAGTTCCCACTCAAATGTCCCTTCTGCTTAACACTAGCTTCTTAGATTTTTTTTAATGACTCAGTCTCTTTCATGTTTAGTATCCGAAGACAGTATCAAATACTGTGCCTTGATTGTGAAATAAAATTATAAACCTTACAGAAGATTCTGGTTTTCATGAAATTCATAAACATGAATTTGATAACTGTTTAAATCACAAAGCCTTTGGCAAATGAGGAAATGCCAGTTAGCTAGATAATTGAAGAATCATGACAGGATAGGCTTCTCAAAAGAATAATTTTAATATTGAAGAATTAAGAGGTTCTTGGGGAAATTGATGAAACCCTTGAACATTATGCAATAATGACCCATTTTATGATCATACTGAAACATTCAAATGTAAAATGAAGGTGTTCTAATAGAATTTTTCCAGAAAAATTACTCCAGGAGGCTCCCAGTTAGATTTATTCTTTGGTCATTCTAAGAATTAGCACTTCGGTAACTGTATCCCAGATTTTGTAAAATATTTGTTGGTTCCTTTTATTCAAGATAAAAATCCTAAATCTTTTTTAAACTATATCATATGGAAGTGTGTCTTTTTAAAGTGAATAAAAGTGAATATAACTTAAATCATATTAGTCCTTAGTTATGTTCTGTGTAATATCTAAGAAATTTTTAATGTTAAGAACTTTATAATTTGTCACTGTATTCAAAAGGAAATTGTGCTTTATGTTCTGATTCTTAATTTAAAAACAACAGAAAGCAAAACAGCCCCCAAAGAAACCCAGAGTGTTATCACTATTAGATGCTGTACCTCATGAACTTGAATATGTGAAGCAAAGTGGGAAAGGCCAGCCAGCTCTTGAAAGTTGTAGGCTATGCAAGCAACAGTAAAGACCTCAAGTGTTCAGGATGGTGTGAAAAGAACTTGTAGTAATAAAGTGTTGGTATTTTCATTCACAAAGGTAAAACCATTAAACCATTTTGATATTTGAATATTTAATATTTGAGGGACAGCATTGAACTGATTATGTGTCTACAACTACTTGCTTTTTAGTTCATTGTAATGTCAGGAACACTTTTTGGGCAAGAAAAGCCATTCATATTTCTTCTGGCCAACGCATTGCTTGTAAGTACTTTTACGTACATAAGCAACTACAATGAAAGCAGATGAAATGCGTTAATCACCTTGTGAGTATATTTAGTGAAGTGTTGAAAGCTGATCAGGTTGGGTTTATCCTAACTCAGGATTCTAGCTAACCATGGAATTCCCTTTCCCCACTTTTTTTTTAAGATTAGCTGTTGTAAGAGTAGTAAGTATACTGAAAGATAATTAAAATAATCATTAAGGACCCATTTTTCATTTTGTTTGAGATATTGTTCAGAAAAAGTGCAAATGAATGTGAACTTAGTGTGTGTCTATAATCATAATCGCCTTGGTGGCCATTAATACTAGCTTGCTACTTCCAAATTTGGCTTTGCTGAATTTAATGTGGATGGTTTGGCTGTCAATCTTGACTGTAATATTTCCTGCAGGGGCAGTTACACAACGTTGTTCAATAACTTGTCATGTTTAAAACACTACAAATTAAAAAATATGTTATTTGTATTTCCTGTTTTAAGCATTTTCCTTTTTGTCTTTAGTAGGTCAAGTTAAATATTTATTTTTCGTCTACTTGAACAAACTCTTAAGCTTTAGGTGGAGTCAGTTCTATGAAATAATACTCCTGTTACTCATGGGACAAGAATTAATCTATTCTATAGACAATAACAAGCAAAGACTCCAGGGACTAGAAAGTGACAGTTGTTTGGACCTAGTTGTATTACAGGAACTTTGCATTCTCTTAAATTATAATTTTCCATTACAGTGCCAACTAAGAACTCAAGTCACATGTTATAGCACAAATATATTATTGCGTATTTTTACTACTAAATGCTATAATGATTTTTACTATATTTCTGAATGACTTTTAG
Source organism: Cebus imitator (assembly GCF_001604975.1). Classification (NCBI taxonomy): domain Eukaryota; kingdom Metazoa; phylum Chordata; class Mammalia; order Primates; family Cebidae; genus Cebus; species Cebus imitator. Next base: position 857,968 of record NW_016107507.1, read on the forward strand.
AATAACTATTATACACTTAAAGAATAATCACATTTCTTAAAACTTCACTTTCAAATGGATTATTTAATTTTGACTTCATCAGTTTTAGAAAGTTCAGTTTACTAAATTTATTGTCTGCTTTGCAAGCTTGATGATCAAACATGGAAATAGGGATGGTTTCCTTTTTCTTCTTAATCCTTTTCTTTTAAAAAACATCTCTTATAGTTCAAGACAATGATTCTTAGGTTCATGAATGGTTTCTTGTTTCTGTAAACTCTCGAATTATATGAAAAATTGTGTTCACTTCTCTAGGGAGAGGTTGTATGACTTTTATCAATTTCTTAAAGGATTCCATACCTCAAAAAGGGTTAAAAAGCATTGTCTTAAGTTCTAATCCAAAACAAATAAAATTAATAGTTAATGTAATTTTGAAAGTCAGAACCCAGATCTCTAACCTTGATAACATTAGGTATGTTGTTTTAATACCTATGGAATAATTTTCAAAAAGAAAAACTAAAAGAAATTACAACTTTTTTTTCCTAACATAGACAATGAGTTACAAGGCACTAATAGTTCTGGATCCTTGGGTGGTCTTGATGTTCGCAGACGAATTCCTATAAAGCTCATCTCCAAGCAAGCAAACAAAGCAAAACCTGCACCTCGAACTCAAAGGACTATAAACAGGATGCCTGCAAAGGCTCCACCTGGTGATGAAGGTAATGTTTTTAACTAATAGGTCCAACACTCTTTCTCTTTTATCTGATTGCTCCAGATAGTGTATGTGATCTTACTTATTGGCCACCTCTTTTTTATCTTACATATTCTATTCATTCTTCAACCTTCTTGTTTGACTTCTCGTTTTAGCACATTGTATTTTTATTTCCCTTTATACATATTTTTGATTTGGTTTCTTTTGTTGTTGAAGGCAATACAGCTCATTGTTCAGGAATCTAAACAGTATTGCAGAAAATAACATTAAAACCCTTCTATCCGAAGATAGTCCCTGTTGACTTTTTTATACAAAAGTATTAATTTTTTTATGTGTAGTTGCCATTTTTTCATGTAATAGGCATTTGAGATTTTTTTTCTTATTAGTACATACAGATCTACCTTATTAAAAAAATAGATTTGAGTATTTATAGACATACCATAATTTATTTAACAGTTTTTCCATTTTTTTGCTGTTACCAAAAATGTTGCACCAGATACTCTTGGACATATAATTTAGAATGTATACTTTGTAGAATTTTTACTTTGCACAGATTTGGCCTTTTTTTTTTTTTTAAACTCCAAAGACTTTAAAAACTACAAATTTGGATATTTTAAAACTTGATAGATACTGTGCGTTTTAGAGTATGACAAGTACTGTCAAACTGTTCTTCAAAGAAGGTACGTTTATACTCCTACACACCAATACTGAGTATTAATTATGAAAGAGTGTATATTTTTTCATACTATTGGTCATCCTTCTTTAGATCCTTTCTTCTGAGTTCTTTGTAAATTAATAGGATTTTTGTTACATAGTATATATATTATTTTCTTCTTCTTTTTTTTTTTTTTTTTTTTTTTTTTTTTTTTTTTTTTTTTTTTTTTTTTTTTTTTTTTTTGGGACCGGGTCTTACTCTGTTTCCCGGGCTGGAATCCAGTGGTGGGATCATGGCTCAATAGTTCAGGCTCAAGTGATCTTTCCGCTTCAGTCTCTTGAGTAGCTGGGACTGCAAGTGCATCCCATCTGCCTGGATAAGTTGTTATGTTTGTTTTTGTAGTGATGGGGTCTTGCTTTGTTGCCCGGGCTGTTTTGAACTCCTGGGTTCAACAGTCCTCTCGCCTTTGCCTCCCAAGGTGCTGGGATTACAGGCGTGAGCCACTGTGCCTGGCCTATATTGTATATATTCTCCATTTGTCTTTTGAATTTTGTATACAAAATATTTATTGCAGAGAATCTTGAAGATTCTATGTAGTCAGATATCCACTCTTTGCTTTTATGACTGCTGGGTTTTATGACATTCTTTGAAAGGCCTTTCCCTATTTCACCAGTATAAAACAGTTTTTTCATCTTACCCTTCATTACAGGTTAGCAAATTATGTCTGTGGGCCAAATGTAGCCCTGTTTTTACAAATAATTTTATTGGAACACAGCTATGCTCTTTCATTTAAGTATTCTCTATGGGGGCTTTCACACTGTAATGGTAGAGTTAATTGTGATTGAGACCATAGGGCCCACAAAGCTAAATATTTACTATTTAGCCTTTCACAGAAAAAGTTTGCTGACACTGCTTTGGAACATTTATGGATGTGTTTTTGGTTATTAAGGGGAAAGAAGGTGGGGTTGGGCTCTTTTTTTTTCCCCAAAATATTGTCCCAACTCGTTTCCTTGCTGAATAGGAATTTTACTATCATCATAGATACGTTAAAGCAGTGGTCCCCAATCTTTTTGGCATTGGGACTGGTTTCATGGAAGACAGTTTTTCCACACATGGAGGGTGATGGCAATGTGTGGGGGTGGTTTCTGGATGCAACAGTTGCATTAATTAGATTCTCCTAAGGAGCACCAGCCTAAATCCCTCTCTTGCACGGTTCACAATAAGGTTTGCGTTCCTTTGAGAATCTAATGCTGTTGCTGATCTGACAGGAGGTGGAGGCAGAGGTCAAGTGGTAACGCTCACCAGCCCTCCCCTCACCTCCTGCTGTGTGACAGAGTTCCTAACAGGCCAGGGTACTGGTCCGAGGTCTGGGAGTTGGGCACCCCTGTATTAAGGGTCTGAAAGTATTTGTTTGTATTTCTAGACTTTCTATTCTATTCCAGCAATTTGTCTGTATTTTGTAGAATCAAACTGCTTCAGTTACAACTTATGATTTCCTTTATTGTAGGGTTTCTCTCCCATCTAAACAAGTCTATTTGAAGTCAAAATGTTATAAATCATGTTAGTAATAACCTAGGGCTGCTGCTGCACTGTCTGTAATTTAGGATCACTCCTGCTTTGGCTTTTTTTTTTTAAAAATAATTTTTTAAAACAACATGGTAATGTACAAATACATTCTTGTAATAGTTCAAACAATGCAAAAAAGCCAAAATCCTCTTTGCCATTTTCCCTCTTGGATTTTGGAGTCAAAAAAATTTTTTTTGATTGTTTTTTTTTCTAAGCATCAATCAAAATGTGGAGGTTTGGGTGCCAGTATGGTATCTACACAAATATATATAGTTTAATGATGGGAGTACAGGAGGAAATACTCTGAAAAATGATAATGTGCTCCTAATTTCCTTGGCTGTTACCTCAATAATTTTCTGGGTTTGAAAAATTGAGTTTCCTTATTTTGAATTTCAGATCACACCAGCTTTTTTAAGGTGTAAATGGGTGATACAAGAGCCTAGGAAGACTCAGGTGTAACTTACAAGAGCACCCTGACTTTGGAGTATACATTTGTATTGGCAGTAATTAAATAGCAGTACAATGAAGTGTCTATCAGCTTCAAAAAATTCTTGCATCACTATGTGTGTGTGAATGTATCTGTGTGTGTGTGTCTATGTCTGTGTATAGGTGCTGTCATTTAGTCATGTGGGTAAAGTTAAAACTTGTGCGCTTGGCTACTCTGTTTACCAGTTCTAGGGCCAAAAGAGTCATGAGAAGCCTGACACCTTGGAGGGATATATTTGTCTTCTCAGCTTTACTTTAGGTAATTGTATTCTACCTAGAATTCCCATCAGACTGTTCATTGGTTTTCTGTTCCTTTGTAGGAGATGAGAAGATTGCCATCAAGTTTTTAATTAGGCCAGAGAAATTGAGCCCATTTGATCTTCATATATCTTAAGTTTATTGATACTGATAAATGCATTGTAGGAGAGGATGTATAAGATATGTTACGGCTCCTGTTTGGGTAATCAGGGAGTGGTTTTAATTGACAGGATGAAATATGAATATGTTGAAGTGTCTACATCTCTCATTTTAGGGCTCAAGAAGGGGATAACTCATTGGCTAATAAAATCTATAAAATGCTTTACGTTTTTATTATATTCTAGGCAATAAAATCAGTCTCGAAGCATACCATTTTTGTAGCTAGACTAGAATAAATGGTAATCAGTATCTTAAAAATTTGTGCAACTAGCATGATAATCAGTAATCAGTAAAGTTTTACATTAGAAATCATCTCATGAATTGATAAGAACATTTGAATGTAGTCAAAAGATCTGAGGTCTGTTCCTGGCTTTGCCACTTATCTTCTGTATGTTGAGTTATTATGAGTCTTCATATAGTAATATTCTCAGTAATGTAGTAAAAGAGTTGGACTAGGTCACCAAGATTACCTCTAGCTGATGTTTTAAACTAAACTTGATTGTCTTATTTTTAGAAAAGTTTTGAAAGGCATCAGATGGGATTTTTAGTGAATAGGTCTATTTTGCCATGAATATATATATATATATACATATATATACACACACACACACACACACATACATATATATATATATATGTACGTATGTATATGTATATGTACTTCCAAAATGAAATTTGAGATTTGGCAAGTTAACCAACAACAGTTTTTTTTTTTTTTTTTTTTCTTTTCTCAGAAGGATTTGATTATAATGAAGAAGAACGGTATGACTGTAAAGGGGGTGAGCTGTTTGGAAATCAGCGGAGATTTCCTGGACACCTTTTTTGGGACTTTCAGGTATAATTAATAATGAAAAATTTTATTAGAACAGTAAAATATTTTAGGTATTAAATACTTAAAATGTTTTATTGGTGTAATGCACAATTCATAAAGAATGTCATGAACTTGCTATGATTTTCAGTACATACAAATCATTTATTAATACCATATTTTCAAGAATAATTTGAAGTAATTTTAGTAAAATCAGTAGCCATTAACACTAAGAAGAAAAACGAATGGAAACACAGCTAATGGTGGGGAATATATGGAGATTACATCAGGGAGCCTTTATTTCTAATTGTTTTAACAACTTTTGTAAAACACTAACCAATTCATTGTGTAGATACAATCTTTAGAATTGTGTAAGAAGGTTAATTTTAATTACATCATTTCAACAGATAAACATCTTAGGTGAAAAGGATGATACACCAGTTCATTTCTGTGACAAATGTGGATTGCCTATTAAAATCTATGGGCGAATGGTAAGTATAATTAAATAAAATATTGTTTTTATAAGTAAGCATTTGCATAGAGGTGGGGTTCTGAAGTTTAGATAGGTTTTCATTGTTTAATGACTGTGAAATTTTAAATAAGTATGAAATAACTAAGGGAAGTATTGGAATACTGTGAATTTAATATGATTATCTTGACAAATTATTGAATTCTTGTAAAATATTACTCTATTAAATAAACTCAAAATTAGAATAACTTCTGAAAACTAATTTCTTTGGACTGTTTGATACCAGTTAGTTGACAGTTATTTTAGTTTATTAAGGAAAATTTTTTTCTTAATAAATAGAGCAAAACTACTTATTTTTGAAGGCCACAATTTTTTTTTTTTTACATAAAACTGCGTTAATTTAATTTCTGTTTTTTTCCTGAGTCTCAGAGAGGCTTAATAATAATAATAATAATTTCCAGAAATTCTAATCATTAAAAAGATTTTACAGTTCTTACTAATTTTATAGTAATTTTTACATTCTTCCCTCAAAAAAAGATAGTTTGTGTTTGCATTTGGAAAAAAATTGAATTCAGTAACATGCTTGTGATGGTAGAGGGTGTGGATTATGCACTGTTAACTTTGCTGCACATCATAGTAAGGAAATAGTAATAGACTATGAATTAAAAAATGTGGTTCTAACGTCATTTTACTGTATCCTTCTGATTGATGTTTAGATTTTTATTAATTAACTTAAAATTACCAGAGGAAAATGCTGCTTATATTAAATATAGGACATACTTGTTATTTTACTTCATTGGAATCGTTTCAGAAGAAACAAGATTAAAAAAAAGTAATAAGGCTGGTGGTGGCTCACGCCTGTAATCCAAGCAGTTTGGAGGCCAAGGCAGGTGGATCACCTGAGGTTGAGAGTTCAAGACCAGCCTGACCAACATGGTGAAACCCCGTCTTAAAAAAAAATAATAATAATAAATAAATAAATAAATAAAAATAATAATTAAAGCGTTCTTCAGGAGCTTTTTACCTGCAGGGGCCTCGGTGTGGTGGTTCACACCTATAATCCCAGTGCTTTGGGAGGCTGAGGTGGGAGGATTGCTTGAGTCTGGGAGTTTGGGACCAGCCTGCACAACCTAGTGAGACCCCATCTCTACAATAAAATAAAATAAAATAGCCTGGTGTGGTGGCACACACCTGTATTCCTAGCTATTCTGGAGGTTGAGGTGGGAACATTGTCCAGGAGTTCGAGGTTGCAGTGAGCTGTGATCACACCACTGCACTCCAGCCTGGACAACAGAGCAAGATCTGTCTCTGAAAAGAATTAAAAAAAAAAAAACAATAAACAGAACTCTATCATGTTCAGTAGCAATCATTTAGAGTTCCAGAGTAGGCACTTCAACATCAGGTTTAAAAGTTACTGCAATATTTCAATGAAAAGAATTAAAAAAAAAAAAAAAAGAACGAAAAAAGTATATGGGGACCATGGGTGAAAGTTATAGGGTTTATACCTCCAGAAAGTGTAAGCAAATGTGTATGTGTACATTTATTGGAAAAAGGGCCATAGTTTCTGTCACATTCTCAAAGGCTTTGTGATTGAAAAAGATTATAAAAATTAGTACTTAATAAATGTTCATTTTAACAGATATTCTCAAGTGTCTTCTAAGCCTTCTAATGTATAGGGCACTATACTTTTTTTTTTTTAATAGATATTTTAAGTTCTAATATGCTTAACTGTAATATGTCTTTGTTTACAGATTCCATGCAAGCATGTTTTTTGCTATGACTGTGCTATTTTACATGAAAAAAAGGGAGATAAGATGTGTCCAGGGTAAGATAAGATTATCATTACCTTTTTTAAAGAATAAAGTTTTAGTACAGTGATTTGTAAGTTGTATTATAGAGGTTTGGGGGTGATAGAAATCAGGCAGGAGATCAGACATATAGACGTGGCTAATCTTTTTCTGTGAGCCCAGTTTGCTTCGGGTTTCTCTTTAATATAGGGCAAGGTAGCCACTGTCAGTCAACTCAAGTTGGTCAAGATGAAATCTGTTTGCCATTATAGAAGTATTATTATAAACCAAAAAGTTACTTTTTTTGATGAGACATTAAAGAAGTAGTAAGGTATATTGAGAGCAGACTCCAGAATTAGAATTCCTGGGTTTGAATCCCTATTCTGCTATTTATTAGCTGTGTTACTGTCATAGGCTGTTCTTTATTGATAAAACGAGGCTGATAATAATACCTGCCTCCTCGAGGTATTTTTAGGATTAAATGAGGTTTTATATACATATACCATGTGTATACACATGCATATATATATAGTAGCTGGCATATAGTAAGCACTATATAAGCTCTTATTACTTTCAAATCTGATTATTATATCTTGAGTATATCTTAGAACACCATCGTTACATAGTCTCAAGTTATAAAAAGCTAGATCCACTTTGGGATGGTCTTGAAGAAACCAGAATAAGAATTTTTAGATCAATGCAGAACCCTTAATAAGGAAGGCTTAAGAAAGAATGAGAGAAATAGAGAAAAACAAACAAAAAAAGAAAAAACAAAAACAACAACAAAAAGAATGAGTGATACTTGCTTGGAATAGCCACAGACTTCCCAGATTCCTTATAACCTGTCCTTAAAGCTACCCCAAGATTTGTGGTATTGATTGATAACAAAGCTGTGGTCACTTGTCAGCAATGATTCCCTTTTATGGTATAGAAAAATGGACATCACCAGGAGAGAAAGGGGTGATTTAGACAGCTCAATAAAACTAATTCTTGGTGTGTTTCTAGCTTTTTACAGTAACAGACTATAAAATTTGTGTTATGAGTTTTTAAAAATTTTGTTTATAGAATTATAATTCAGAAGAGTTAAGACATAAGAAGTATATATCACTTGTTTTTTGTGTTTTCTCTAATGCCTAGTTTTTAACATGGAATACATTCATTTTAAGTTACATAGTAAATTTGATTGCCTCATTGGGATAAAGGATTCCAGATGTGGTAAAACATTAGAGGACTTTTAAAGGTTTCCTCTTTTGTATAAGTATTGTAAGAAAATTAAAAGATGCCTATTGTTTAAAAGGAAATTAGTTCTCAAGGTACTAAATGTAACTAATGTACTGAATATACTAATATACTAATCTTACTAATGGACTAAATGTAACAAGGTACTAAATGTCACACCTCACATATGTGGTCCTTATTAGGACAGAAGGTCCTTAGGACAGAAGCCTATCTGGATTAACAGACCCAGATCAGGAAGTGAAGAAATGGCAATTAGAGTTAAACAGTATATATTACTGTTTTTGAACACCACCCAAGAGAAAGTGCCTCACCTTTTGTTAAGGTGGAGATAGTTCTGAGTTTACACTGAACTAGAAGCACAAAACAAGTGTGCCAGGTGGCCACTAAAGGGAAGCATAATAACATCAATAAGGAGTGCCAGCCTTATAGTAAGGATGGAAAAATAGACACAACTCAAAATCAAGAGTATAGAGCCATTTAGCATAGTGTCAAATGACCTGACACACATATTCAATGATAGTTGCTTATAGTGCTTACCTGGGGATTAAATACTGTCACTTTAATTTGATATTAAGAATATTCTTTTAAGTAATATGAAATAGATATAAAAACACCGTGAAGTAGAGTAGATATTTTAACCTCATTGTACACGTGAAACAAACTCACAAATGGTTCAGTAACCTCAAATTACTGAGCGAGATCTTCAGATTCCTATTTCAGTCCTCTTTCCCCACTGTTCCTGTAACAGCAAGTGTGGATTAAATATGATAAATGAAAAATAGTTATAATTTTGACCCTGAGTTTTTAAGAAAATGTTAAGTTAAATTTAGTGCTCACAAATCAGAAAGGTAGAAAAGTGTAAATTTGTCTGACAATCCAGAAAAACTCTTTCTTTAAGGGACTTTTAATAGTCAAGGCTTGGATTGGAATTGTTTATGTTTAATGTTAAGAACCCTAATGATGAGGCTGAAGTTACTTGTAGTCCTTTGCAGTATCTTCTACTTACTGTTTTCCACTTAGTGTTATTTGCTCAACAAACACTTATCACACTTAGTAATACAAGTTTGAATTTCATGATTGTAAGTAATCAATCCTTTGGTTTTTTTTTTTTCTTCCTGGGTTTTTTTTTTTTGCAAATGGATGCAAAACATAAAATTGTTTGAGAAAATTGGATAAATTCTAGGCCTTGGGAAGAGTGAGGTCTCTTCTTGAAACATACTGTTTAAAATTAGGAGTTCTGAAGTTGACAGCAATGCCTATGCTTAATGGCTAATAGACAATAAAGTAGGGAAAATTAAAGGTTCATGTAGAATAACTATAACTTCTAATTGTGGACTTTTGCTATGTTTTGTGTAACAGTCAAATTTTGAAAAAAGGCGTATTTTTGAAAATTATGTAATTTTTGTATTCTCTTTTAGTAAATCACATTTTTTTCCCTTCTAATTTAGCTGTAGTGATCCTGTGCAGCGAATTGAGCAGTGTACACGAGGTTCTCTCTTCATGTGTAGCATTGTTCAAGGGTGCAAGAGAACATATTTGTCTCAGAGAGACTTACAGGCTCATATCAACCATCGCCATATGAGAGCTGGAAAACCTGTTACACGTGCTTCACTTGAAAATGTTCATCCTCCTATTGCCCCACCACCAACTGAAATCCCCGATCGTTTTATAATGCCACCAGACAAGCACCATATGAGCCATATTCCGCCAAAGCAGCACATCATGATGCCACCACCTCCTTTGCAACATGTGCCACATGAGCACTATAATCAGCCACATGAGGATATTCGAGCTCCTCCAGCAGAATTGTCCATGGCTCCACCTCCACCTCGATCGGTCAGTCAGGAAACCTTTCGTATTTCAACAAGAAAACACAGCAATTTAATAACCGTCCCTATTCAGGATGACTCAAATTCAGGTGCTAGAGAACCACCACCTCCTGCCCCAGCACCTGCTCACCATCATCCTGAATATCAGGGTCAACCAGTGGTATCTCACCCTCATCATATTATGCCTCCACAGCAACATTATGCACCACCCCCACCTCCTCCACCACCAATAAGCCATCCAATGCCACATCCTCCCCAGGCTGCAGGTACTCCTCACTTGGTATATAGCCAAGCTCCACCTCCACCAATGACCTCTGCTCCACCACCAATAACCCCTCCCCCTGGACATATTATTGCCCAGATGCCACCTTATATGAATCATCCTCCTCCAGGACCTCCCCCACCTCAACATGGTGGTCCACCTGTAACTGCACCCCCTCCTCACCATTATAATCCTAACTCATTACCCCAGTTCACTGAAGATCAAGGAACGCTGAGCCCTCCATTTACACAGCCAGGGGGAATGAGTCCTGGTATATGGCCTGCACCAAGAGGGCCACCTCCTCCTCCACGATTGCAGGGCCCGCCTTCTCAAACCCCACTTCCTGGACCACATCATCCAGATCAGACGAGATATAGACCGTATTACCAATGATGATAGTATTTTGAACTGAAGATATGAGGAGGAAAAACAACTTATGTATAGTCAATCTTTTAATTAAGCTTTGACTGTTTGGGGAAGGAAAAGTACCTCTTACGGGGGTAGTATAAAACACATAGGGTCTTGTTTCTTAAAATGGTTTTGAATCTTGACCTTAGGATTGATTTCAAGTACCATACTGTAGTACAGATAAGTGGCTGAGTTGAGCACAGCTGTATTTTAACATCTTTGTTCCCCTAGTTTAGTAAATTGACCTAGAGGTGACCATTTGTAAAAAATTTGAAAAAATTTTTTGTTGTTTTACTTCACAAGTATTGTTTTGTTAAACCCAATGTTTAATTTTTCTTGTGATACATTTTGTTAACCTGTGTAAAAGGATTAAATTTCAATATGGTTGTAAAAATGCTATTTTTATGTGAATTTAAGTGCAGCCACATACTGTTTTTTAAATCATATGTTTTACCACTAATTTCCCAAAGTTACAATAAAACCCTAAAAGTAAAACTGTACTAGAATTTGCATAAGGCAGACTGTTAAATGATAGAGAATTATTTCACATTTTAGGCACTGAAATTTAGAGGTTTTGAGGTATAGTAAGTATACAATGCACTTCATTTGGATGCCTTTTCATTTTTAGGCAGCCCCAGAAGCACCAAAATACATGGGAATTCCAGTACTATGATAGATTTATGTTTGCAATGTTAAAAGGCATCACTAAATCATTTGGAAAGATATGGCCAAAGTAATTGAATCTGTAGGCTCCAAGCTGGTGGGGACGATGTTACTTGTTAATGCTTTTTTTTACAGAATGGTTCAAATCACATAATGTAGCACACTTACTAGTCTTAAGTGGCATTATTTTATAGCACTGATAAAATGGTATTATTTAGATGAAGTGTGTTCTACTTTGCTCATAGTATTAAATAAAATATTCAGGGAGGGCTGAAATAACTTTATTATAATTCTTTGTTTCATGGTAGAGTTTGATCATGTTTTTATGTGTTTTTCTGTATATTAAGTTTTAAACTACAGTTTGAATGCCATGGAGGAGTTTGAATAATGTATTAATGAAGGACATATTCTTGTAATCACGAATTTGCATTTGCTCAGGTTTTCATTGCTGTGTGATAGGGTTTTTCCTCTAACTTGAAATTTAAAAACTTTCGTTTCCTATTCCTTTTGTTGGTAAAGCAGTCTGAATTTGTAACATTTTAGCATGGAATCAACAGTGAAGACTACCAGATAATTTTGTGTTGCAGAAGAGGAAAGTAACAGCTAAATTGTGGATTTCAGTGCTTTATATGGTGCCTTTAGGGTCAGCTTTTACATTATAGGGGCTTGTTATAGTTCAGCTAAGATGACCACTTAACAGTTTATACAGAACTCATATGTATAAACCAACATTCTTAGGATATTATTTATATCCTTTGAATAAATCCCTGTGAAATTTTTCCTCCCCACTAAAATGGTGCATAATAAAACATGAAATGTGTAGTATGCAGATATCATTTATTAGATAGTTTGTAGTATATACATTTAGGACATATTTCTTTTGACAAAGGGTGAACTGATTGCTAATTTACCATTTTATTCTGTCAGGTACAGGTGAAACAAATTCTCATCTTGAATGATCAGATGCAAAATTATTTCTGAACCCTAGAGCAGAAGTTAGAAATAATAAAATCACTGTTTCAATCTTGACTGGCCAAAAATAACTAATAGGCTTTTAAAAGTCAAGCTTAAGTGATTTTCTACACTTAGCAGTTTGAAAGTCCAGTGTTAATACAATATTTCTAGTGAGAAATGCTTGTTATTAAAAGCATGGGAGTGAAATAGTATGAAATGTTGGTGGTGAGTGCTTCTTTCATATTACTGTAGGTACTTGGACTGGTGCAAACTTGATTCCTTTTCATGCCCCTGTTTGGGAGATATTAAAATATAACTTAAAAATTTAAACCATTTTTGTTCCATGTAATAAGAAAGTAACCAAATTCACTTTAGAGCTTCTCGACTATTTATTAAGAGATCTCCTGCTTTTATTGAAATTCACTAGAGCTGAATGTGGTAAGAAGCCATTTAGCATATGTATTGGACGAGAAAATCAGTATCATAAAATTTCAAATTAAGAATTCTTGTAGGGTTTTAAAAAAGTGTTTTATTTTCAATTAGGTTTAAGAAATCTATGTTATGCAGGAGGAATATCAGATGAATGTCTTGTAGCAGAAGTTTAAAATCGTGTTAGACTTGAATTCATCAATTGTTTGAATGAGGGTGGGTGGGTAGAAGGATAACAAAATTACTGTTAGTGTTTCTTAAGGAAAAAGATGTGAATCCCAGCCTTATTTCAGGGAAGCCTTTGAAGCTATGATGGACATAAGTCTAAATTAAATGTATGTATGTTTCATTATATTGCTCTTAAGACTACTGAGGTGGCAGTTTAATTCTTAAAAACAATAAAATGGAAGCATAAATACTATTTTGCCTAGATGAATTTTTATGTATTGGCACATTTGGGAGAATGCAGAATTTTCCATGTTTATGTTGAAACAACTTTCTACAGTAAAATTACGTTCACTTCTAAAAGATTAAAACCAGCAAGTTGAATGTTATATTTCTTCAGTGGCACATTTATTCAGAGTGTAATAAAGTATTTGGAGAAAGATCTGTTGCAAAGACTATGAGAAACTATATTCATTTTGCCCTGTAAAAACTACTTGCTCAAAATCATTGTGTAAATACTAATTTGATACCACTGAAATGTAAATGGAAGAGCTATTTGAACATATCTTTTAAACTCACAAGAGGCTATTGGCTTCATGAAGTAAATATACAGAACTGCCATAAGACTTTCTTCTGACTAATATATTGGAAGAGTATGATTTGTAATCTTTTTGGGAAAACTCTGCAGTTCCATCTTTCATAAATTTTTTGAAAATGCCCCATATTATGAGTATGTGAAAAAAGTGCATGAGTACTCAAAGATACTTCTTCATTAGATTAGCTGTCAAATTAGTATGTTGATGTTAAACATACTATATTCTGATTGAAGTGGTCTTACTCTTCTTCACTGGTTTGTAATTTGCTAAATTATGGCCTAGAAACCAATCAGTCTACTTAATACAGTATATGCCAATCTAATAAAGCAATATCAGATATTATAGGCTTAACGGGAAGTAGGTAAAAGACTTGGTAGTGATGCTTGTTTTGATTCATGCCCCTTCAGTTTTCCATCATTGAGGGAAAAAGTTTTAAGGCAGAATTCCGAACACTTTAGTGCTTAATTTTTCTGCATCCCCATCTTTAAAAATTTTGAAATTTTTGGCACTGTAGAATCATGGGATTGAAACGAATAAGAAGTCATGAGTTTAGTTCTCAATTGGGTAGGACCTCTTTTAAAAAAATCTATTCACTAAAAAATGCTAAAACTTTTTTTTTGGTAAAAGGATTATTCTGGCTGTAGGATAAGAAAAGACCAAGGAGGCTAAAATGGAAGCAGAGGCAGTAGTCAGAAGGGTGTTTTAATAATTTACACATAAGATGATGGTGGCAACATTACCAGGTATCAAGAAGTGGGAAGTGGGTGACTTGTGGGAGGATATACATATACATATATATGAAGTATTGATTTATAAAATTAAACACCTATTAAATATGTTAGATGTGGGTATAAGATAATGAACAAAGTAGATATGGTCTCTGCCCTTGAGAAGTTTATATTCTAACTTACCTAGGAATTGTTCTTGACAGTCTTTAAATTTTCTTCAAACATTGTCCTTATATTCAAAGTATAGTGGCCAGGAAATAAATCATAATGTTTCAAAATACAAAATACATACAAAACCATGAGAGAGAAATGTATTTAATTCTGAACATTAATAATTCCTAGCAGCTTTTCTAGATATAATTGTACAATGCTAAATTAGTGACTTTGGAACAAATCTGTGGAATGCACCTATAATTATTTCTGAGTTTAGTCCTACCTTGTAATAGATCAGTTTTTAGTTAGATTAGTTCTTTTAGTTTTTAATTCCTTTTGGGAGGTAATGTTTTCTAATAATTAAAAGCCTGGGTTGTGTGAGTTAGACTATCCAGACAGACTTCTGGCTTTACCACCTGTAACTATGTAGTTTAGTTACTTGCTGTCTTTGCGTCTTCATTTACTTTGCTTTTTTAAAAAGTAGGGCTGGCCGGGCGCGGTGGCTCAAGCCTGTAATCCCAGCACTTTGGGAGGCCGAGGCGGGTGGATCACAAGGTCAAGAGATCGAGACCATCCTGGTCAACACGGTGAAACCCCGTCTCTACTAAAAAAAAAAATACAAAACATTAGCTGGGCATGGTGGCGCGTGCCTGTAATCCCAGCTATTCAGGAAGCTGAGGCAGGAGAATTGCCTGAACCCAGGAGGCGGAGGTTGCGGTGAGCCGAGATCACGCCATTGCACTCCAGCCTGGGTAACAAGAGCGAAACTCCGTCCCAAAAGAAAAAAAAAAAAAAAAAAGTAGGGCTAATCATAATACCTACATTATTAGGGCTGTTTTGAGAGTTGTGACTGTATATTTTAAAAGGAGAGTCAATAAGATTTCCTGGTGGATTTTTTGGCTTGATCAGCTTAAGAAAAATGAAGCTGTCATTAATTGAGATAGAAAATATGCTTTGTAGAACAGATTAGGGGGAGAAGATTAGTAGATCAGCCTTGACACGTTGAAATCCAGATGAAGATGTTAGAAACACGAATTAAATATCTCTCTTATATTGTGGTTCATGCAGTGTAGGGTCAGCCATTTAAAATATTTCATTTACATTTCTAAGTAGTAAGTTCCTGTGTTTAGACAAAATTGTGTATCAAATGCTTAAATAATGTATAAAATGATTTTAAAGATTAACTGCTCGACATGTATTACTTTCACCCTTTCTTAATTTCTGAAATATATTTGTCTCTTCTCAAGTTGTTCTCCCAGTTGCATCCTCTCCTTCAATCTTGTTCTGGTTTTTGTAGGTTTATTTTTATCTTGTAACATGGTCTCTTGACCTCTTCCTAAATTAGGGAGCAGATTTTGGTACTAGTCAATTTCCATTATTTGCTCTGAGGCAGGCAAGTAGCTCAGCCCCATGTATTCCCATTACTCAAAGTATACCCAACATTAGTGGCCTACAAGAAAAAAACATTTAAGGTTAAGGATAAGTGAACCTGTAAGGTGTTAAGGTTGAATGTACTGTGATGTGGGCACAATAATTGGAGTGCTTGTGCTTGTTTCTTGAGGGTTTTTTTTTTTTTTTTTTTTTCTTTCTTGGCAAGAAGAGTGCAAAGGGCACTTTTGGGAAGATGGAGACCTCAGTGACAATCCTATATGAAGCATTTGCTTCACCTTCAAGGCAAATGATCAAGTAAATAGGCTGCTGTTTACAATTTCTACTTCCTGCCCTCTTTAGAGGAAAAGTTCTTAACCCACGATCTGCGGGCATTTTATATGTAAATTGTGTTTGTGTGTGTGTGTGTGTGTGTGTGTGTGTGTATTTTTTCCCCAAAGTCCATAGGGTGTATGAAACTCTATTAGGTCTCCATGACTCAAAACGTTTAAGAAACACAGTTATAAAGAGTGCTGTGGCCGGGTACAGTGGCCCACACCTGTAATGCCAACACTTTGGGAGTCTGGGGCAGGAGGATTGCTTGAAGCTAGGAGTTCGAGACAGCCTGGGCAACATGGATCCTGTCTTTACAAAAAATTGGAAAATAAAAGAGTGCTGATATTCTACTTTTAAGATTGGCTACGTAAATAACGTTTATTTACCTTTGCGTATGTAGTTTTAAGTCCAATAGACAAGCCGTCTCAACGACACTAACACAGTGGAAAGGTACTTTGACAACAATGTTCAGAGGTAAGAGCTAAAACAATTGGGACAGTTTTGCCCATTGACGAGGTGGTTTGATGTTTAACAGAGGGCATTGAATATTTTTCTGTTGGTGCTGATGTTTAATTTCTACCTGTTAAATACATAAATAAATAAATACAAATTTGCACCAAGAGCCATGCCAGTGGAAAATGAGAAGCAAGTGTGCTGAGTCTCCTCCTCCAGATAAATTGAGCTCTACAGCTGTTATTCTGCCCTATCTGTTACAAATAATAATGAGCAGTGAAAAAAGAAAAGGCTAATACTTTTTCCTACCATCTCTTTTACTTCTTCCCACTGAGACCGGGAAGAACTGGCTGCCCATCTTTTCTTTTCGCCTTCCTTGCATTCTCATTTTTTTAGCTTGTATAGTTTTCATACTACATCTCTCTAGTTACACATATCACATTAGAAGGATTGTGTTTAAAATTTGGATAGGAGGTGGTATGCTTTAAGAAACTGGAGTAGTAATAAGAAAATCTGAGCAAAGAAGCCTCATTACAGGGGTTCTGTTAGAAGATTCTCGTGAAGCAGGTTTCCAACCAGACCATTATATAATGGGACCCACAACAAGCATGTTTCAGAAAGTTGACAAATTTAGCAAAACAAGACACATCCACTGTACAACTGATTTTTTTAATGGAAATATATTAGTATGACCTGTATAAATTATGAGATTCAAAACGGTGTCAATATACTGCTAAACATATGAATGAAGGTAGTGACTATGATGGAAATCTGTCAGTACTACAAAAATACATATAAACAAAATAATTTTTGTCCTTTGATAAATCTACAAGATATAAAATTAAGAATATTTATATAATTTCATACTAGATATGTGAAAAATATGCCGTGCTAGAACAATCTCGTTCCAAAGTTTGAAACATGAATTGTCAAAAACGCTCTTCATACAATGTATGAACTTGTCAATAACTTCCTGGGTATAAAGTTGCTTTTTATGTCATAGTCAGATGAAGATCCCTCTGAATTACATGTTGATTAGAATCTTGTTTCAACTGGCACCTGGAAGAAGACAGAAAATTCTCATTTAAAAATATCTGTGAAGCTCTATTACGATAATCACATCTTAGGAGCTAGAATTTATCAGAGTTATCATCAGGGTTTTCTTTTTGTTTTGAATTTTAATGATCAATTACCTTCCATCACTACTTATTTAACATAGATCCATGTGATACTACATTGTAATTCAAAGGCCTGATTTAACTTAAAGGGATGGTACAATGTGTTGCAGCAATATCCTTCTTCACATTTGATCCAAAGGGCTTTTACCCCAGTCACCACTGGTGGTATATCCACAGCTGGTGATTTACCATCCTTGAAGCCAGACAGAGAGATGGTGTTAAATGTTTCTTTTTTTAATATGGGGAAGCCAAGGTCCACCATTGTGCTAGCTATTCTTTTAGACAATGGGCTCTAGCATTTGGGTCTGACATGAGGTTTAAATGCTGTTCCTACGCTTTATCCTCCAATACTTGGTGACAATTCTAAATCCAATCACTGAGGAGGGGGTTTCTGGTGTGAGGCTTTTCTTCTAAGGAGCTCAGGCAAGGGGCCAGTTTTATTTGGTTTCTCTGGAATCTAGTCCTTGGAGACGGAATCATGGTGTTTATCTATGCTCACCTCTTACCTCAGGTCTATCCAATTTTCTGGAATGGCTTTTCATCTGACCTTTGCTACTTGATACCACTCTTTTTTTTTTTTTTCTGGACCCCCGGCCTCTAGAAATTCTAATTTAATTGTTCTGAGATAAGACCTGGGTATAAGTATTTATAAAAATCTCTCTTGGGGACTCTAAAGTGCAGCCGAGGTTGAGAACCACTGATCTAGATTTATTGGATTCTTTGCATGAGTAAAGGAGCTAATTGTTTCTCCTCAATTCTTAGTGAATGTCATGATTGCTGCAGGGAACTTTGCACTGTTTGGGTTAAGAGCATATATCTTCTTAAGGTCTATTCTTTTCATAAGGTTTTGACATCTGTTTCTATACCTCTGGCCCTTAGTAGTCATTCAGTTCTTCATAGTAGCTTGTTCTCTGTTACCCTTTTGAGTAAACAAATGTTTTTAAGTAAATCAGTAAATAAGTTAGCAATTCTGGTGAGGTGGGGGGGGATTGGAAGCCTTGTTAGAGATGCATTTTTATGAATGTTTGATGCTGCTTTTTTTTTAAAGAAAAAAATGAGGGAAGAAAATAACAAGCCAACCAATATTTCATTTAAACCTGTGAGTAGGTGTGATGTGGTACTGATAAGAGTGTATATTTTGTGTATTTAAAGTGGAGAGTTCTATCAGTGTTTATTAAGTTTACTTGTTCTGGATCTGAGTTCAAGTCCTGGATATCCTTGTTAATTTTCTGCCTTGTTGATCTGTCTAATATTGATGTTGAAGTCTCCCACTATTATTGTGTGGGAGTCTAAGTCTCTTTATAAGTCTTATGTATCTGGGTGTTCCTGAATTCGGTGTGTATATATTTAGGATCATTAGCTTTTCTTCTTGCATTGATCCTTTTACCATTATGTGATATCCTTCGTTGCCTCTTTTGATCTTTGTTGCTTTAAAGTCTATTTTATCAGTAGCGAGAATTGCAACTCCTGCTTTTTATTTTTTTATTTATTTTTCCTCTCCATTTGGTTGGTAAATCTGTCTCCATCCCTTTGTTTTGAGTCTTTGTGTTTCCTAGCATGTGAGATGGGTCTGGATGCAGCATACCGATGGGTTTTGGCTGTGTCTTTTGATTGGGGGATTTAGTCGATTTAAATTTAGGATTAATAATAATATATGTGAGTTTAATACTGCCATTTGATGTTAGCTGGCTGTTTTGCCCATTAGTTGATGTATATTCTTCATTATATTGATGCTCTTTACATTTTGTTATATTTTTGGAAAGGCTGATACTGGTTGTTCCTTTCTATGTGTAGTGCTTCTTTCAGAAGCTCTTGTAAAGCAGGCCTGGTGGTGATGAAATCTCTGAGTACTTGCTTGTTCACAAAAGATTTTATTTTTCCTTCACTTGTGAAGCTTAGTTTGGCTGGATATGAAATTCTGGGTTGAAAGTTCTTTTCTTTAAGGATGTTGAATATTGGCCCCCACTCTCTTCTGGCTTGTAGGGTTTCTGCTGAGAGATCAGGTGTGAGTCTGATAGGCTTCCCTTTGTGGGTAGGTAACCCGACCTTTCTCCCTGGCTGCCCTTAGTATTTTCTCCTTCATTTCAACCCTGGTGAATCTGACGATTATATGCCTTGAGGTTGGTCTTCTTGAGGAATATCTTTGTGGTGTTCTCTGTATTACCTGGAGTTGAATATTATCCTGCCTTGCTAGGTTGGGAAAATTTTCCTGAGTAACATCCTGAAGAGTATTTTCCAGCTTGAATTCATTCTCTTCGTCACATTCAGGTACACCTATCAAACGTAGATTAGGTCTTTTCACATAGTCCCATATTTCTTGGAGACTTTGCTCATTCCTTTTTATCCTTTTTTTCTCTAATCTTGTCTTCTTGTTTTATTTCATTAAGTTGGTCTTCGACCTCTGATATCCTTTCTTCTGCTTGGTCAATTCGGCTCTTAAAACTTGTGCATAGTTTGCGAAGTTCTCGTGTTGTGTTTTTCAGCTCCATTAATTTATTTATATTCCTCTCTAAATTGTCTATTATCATTAGCATTTCGTCAAACCTTTTTTCAAAGTTCTTAGTTTCTTTGCATTGGTTAGAACAATTTATTTTAACTCACAGAAGTTTCTTATTATCCACTTTCTGAAGCCTACTTCTGTTAATGAAACACACTCGTTCTCCAGAACATACTCGTTCTCCATCAGGCCTTGTTCCGTTGCTGATGAGGAATTGTGATCCCCTGTATAGGGAGAGGCGTTCTGATTTTGGGTATTCTCAGACTTTTTAGGCTGGTTTCTTCCCTTCGTTATAAATTTATCCATCTGTGGTCTTTATAATTACTGACTTTCTAATTAGGTTTCTGAGTGGACGTCCAACTTGTTGATTCCCAGCACCGGAATCTGAGCAACCCACTGCGCTGGCTAAAACAGCAGTGTTAAGATTGATGGTGCTTTTCTGCCCGGGAATCTCCGGTCTGGCTTCCTTCTTGAGTCCGTCCTTCAATCAGCTGAATAGACGACTCTGCCTTCCCAGAGCTCCAAAAAGGGACCCAGTCCCATTTACCCTGCACCAAGAACCGCCGTGCCAGCCACAAGAGTCGCGCTGGGGACCTTTGGGGCCCCTCGGCTGGGAATCTCCTGGTCCGTGAGCAACAAAAATTCATCTGAAAGTGTGGTGTCCTGTCATTCTCCGAGCTTCCACTAGGAGCTGCAATCCTGAGCTGCTAGTGATCAGCCATCTTGGATCTCTCTCCGATACCACTCTTAATAAGTCCCAGGTTTATCTTATGCTATACATTTCTTTTTCATTTCAAACAGAAATTTCTTTTTTGAGACCTTTCAACTAAGAGAAATACCAGCAGCCAACTGCCATGCTTGAAGACAATCATTAAATTCTTTCTTTGGTCCTGGATCTGTTAGTCTTTCACCAGAGGATAGAGATAGTGTACTATAGTGAACAGAGGACAGGTCTTGTCATCAGAAAAATCATCTTGTTGGAGTCACTTGGTGTGTGACCTCAAGTAAATTAGTTAAGCTGTCTGGGCTTCTTATTTTTCTTGTTTGGAAAATGAAGATATCTTCTTTGTATATGGTTATAAGGATTGAGATAATGAATGTAAGACACCTGCCACTTACCTGGCCTACAGCAAAAACCCATTTTAATTTGTGATTCTACTTTCCCCAAACTAGAAACATTGCTTTAAAGGACTGAATGTTCTAGAAATGAACATCTACAATGAAATGGGACTCTCCAGTTAAACCCTGAATTGGCAACTTACTCTAGTAAGGAAGGAAGGATGGAAACTTAAGTTTCATTGTTTGGGCACTGTGCTAGGGACTTCTCATGCACCTGGCTATTGGGAGGTGTGTATTAGCTTATCAGCTTCATTGCTAATTCACCTGTAAATGGGAATAGCAATACCTTCCCTGCCACGTGGATTATTACAGGGCCAGAGTAAGAGCATTGTTGTAAGTGCTTTGAAAAATAAAAAAAATATATGCTTAACATTGCATTAACAGAGATCTAGTATCACTATTTTTTCATCCTTTTTTTATACGGGTCTGAGTTTCTTTTCCTGAAAACACCCTGTGAGATTGGTTAGCATTGCTTCAGTTTTCTAGGGATGAGGCACAGAGGCTCAAGCAAGTGCTGGACTTTCTGCCACATGCAGCAAGTGGTCTCACTACTTTGAAGGTTTTTTTTGCTGTGATGTCTAGATGAAGATAAACCTGTTGAAGAATCTTACCTGATATTCCCGATTACGTAATCCTCCATTTGTATTTATGGTAAAATCCATTTTTCCATCTTTTTCCTGAGAAAAAGAGAATGGAAATATGAATTAGGGGCTGATTTGTTTTTAATGTTGAAAAATTAAGAGAAATTTAAGGAAAGCAGATGGTTACTTATGCAATTATGAAAGTCATCAAAGAGCTGGTACCTGACTGGAATTAAACTTTGAAGTACTGTAATCTTTCTTCATCAAAATATGCAAAACGGCATCATGGATTGTTAAGAAAAATATTGAGTTTTTGACTTCATCATCAAAAAATTCACATCTGGTAAGCTTCTCAATGAAGTCATCTGGAGAGAAAACAACAACAACTCTTAGGAAGAAACAACTGTTTGGCCACAGGTTCCACCTTGAGGTTAGTAATTTCACCTTCCATTTGCAAATGTGTGTTTCCTTGACATTTGGTTAAGAGTTTGTGCGTTGCAGTGGTACAATAGCGGTCTATCATTAGTACAATGTCTTTTGGAACTAACAAATACCTTTCTAATACAAAAAATATTTAATGCCCCAATGTAAAAAGGAGGAAGGCAAAGGAGCAAATGAAAAAAAGTAGTTCCTAGAAGAAAATTAATTCATTTAGGCAGGAGACTAGTGAGTTGATCCCCCTGCTTAATGATTCGAGTATCAAGTGTGGCTCATTATTGAAGTTTGGGATTTAAAGTTTGGGATTCTGCCAAAATAGAACATATGTTTATGGACTGGTGAAATGCTGTGGTTCTTGATTGTAGCCCATTTTCCCAAAGCTGATGGGTTTTATATGAAAACATCTTCTTTACTACTTACCTCTCTAATCTTCTTTGAGAAATCCTGTTTTTGTAGGCACTAAACAGCATTCGTTTGCATAGATTACTCGACCAACTATTACCTTATGTCTACCATGTGCAAAACTCTGGCTGAATAATGAGAAGGATCAAAAGATAAATTAAGTCCTGAATCTTGCCCTCAAGGAAGATAGAACATGTATATATTCCTGTAGTACTGACAGGAAAAGTGTTGTATAATAATGAGGGCAAGGAGCAATCTAGTTTTTCTCCTTTATTGTATTCGTAGTTTTAAAATAATTTCCAGCACTTAGTATGTCTTCATATTTTTTGTTGAATATACAAGAGACATATAGATCATGTACTATAAAAATTCTGAGAAAGTTTCCTCTTGGTGGGTATCTGGGAAAACTTGAACAGATACCATCTAAAAGTGCCTAGGAGAAAAGTGGAGGAAGAGAAGGTACACAATCATGGAGATGGATTCTTCTGTTCACAGGCAACCTTTCAATGACAGAGGGAGAGGGAGCGTGGAGGGCACTGTGGCTGCCAGGACCTGGGATGGAGTGGGTGGCATGCAATGGGAAGGAAGGTGATAAGCTTTGACAAAGACTGAAAAGAATGCTAGGCAGCAGAGACAGCAGGAACAGATACTTTCCAAAATACCTGGGATGATGGGAAAAGGGTAAAATTGTTTAGTAAATTAAAGGTTCCGGTATCAAGGGGATATTTTTAATTATAAGGAAACCTGGAAATGGTTGAACTAATTTTCACTCTCACCAACAGTGTCTAAGCACAGTGTGACGATTTCTCAAGAGAGCTAAGACAAATACCACTTGACCCAGCAATTCCATTACTGGGTATACACTCAAAGGAATATAAATCATTCTGTTATAAAGACGCGCGCATGTGTATGTTCATTGCTGCACTATTCACAACAGCAAAGACATGGCATCAACCTAAATGCCCATCAATGGTAGACTGGAGAAAGAAAATGTGTTGCATATATACGATAGAATACTATATAGCCATAAAAAGAACAGTATAATATCCCTTGCAGGTACATGGAATTGGAGGCCATTATCCTTAGTAAACTAATGCAGGAACAGAAAACCAAATACCACATATTCTCACTTATAAGTGGGAGCTAAATGATGAGAACACATAGACACATAGAGGGGAACAACCCACACTGGGGCCTTTCAGAGGATGGAGAGTGGGAGGAGGGAGAGGATCAGGAGAAATAACTCATGGATACTAGGGCTAATACCTGGTGATGAAATAATCTGTGTAATAAACCCCCATGACATGAGTTTACCTACATAACAAACCTGCATGATGAATACCGGTTTGTTACGTAGGTAAACAGGGATGTTGCGTAAGTTCAGGGATGTTACGTAGGTAAACTCATGTCATGGGGTTTATTATACAGATTATTTCATCACTAGGTATTGTATTTCACCACAATACCAGGTATTGTATTTCATCACAATACCTGGTGATGAAATAATCTGTGTAATAAATCCCCATGAGTGAGTTTACCTACATAACATCCCTGAACTTAAAAGTTTTAAAAAAAAGTCTTGAAACTAGAATATGTCTGTATATTTTAGGGACAGGATACAGCAGAAAGGGAGAGATGAAGGATGCCAATTTCTTACCTTTCTAAGGACCCATGTACCACTTGACTCCTCTCCCTGAAAAGCTCCCCCTAAGTACTGTCAAGGTTGACTCCCTCACTTCATTCTAGTCTCTACTCAAAATGTCATATTGCTGGACATTCCTGATCACCAGCCTTTCCTTCTTTCCTTCTTTCCTTCCTTCCTTCCCTCCCTCCCTCCCTTCTTCCTTCCTTCCTTTTCTTTTCTTTCTTCCTTTCCTTCTTTTTTCCTTCCTTCCTTCACTTTCTTTCTTTCTTTCTTTCTTTCTTTCTATCTCTTTCTTCCTCTCTCTCATTTATTTATTTATTGAGACAGGGTCTTGCTCTGTCACCCAGGCTGGAGTGCAGTGGCGTGACCACAGCTCACCACAGGCTTGACCTCCAGGGATTAAGTGATCCTTCCACCTCAACCTCCTGAGTAGCTGGGACTACAGGCACATGCCACTACACCCAGCTAATTTTTGTATTTATTTTTTAGAGACGGCGTTTCACCATGTTGCCCAGGCTAGTCTCAAACTCCGGGGCTTAAGTGATCTGCCTGCCTCAGCTTTCCGGAGTGCTAGCATTACAGGCATGAGCCACGGCTCCCAGCCTCTGTTTTTTAACCCTGTTTTTTTCTTAGCACTTATCACTGCCTGAAATATGCTTTTATTTGTTTATTATATGGCTTTCCTATGAGCCTACAAGCTTCATGAGGACAGGGGCTTGTCAGATTCACTGCTATATTCCCAGCACCCGAACAGTGCCTGATAAATGGTAGGTATTCAGTAAATCTTTACTGAATGCCCATTATGTCCTAGGATCTAGGGAAGAGACAGGGAATAAGAAGGTAAGCAAGAATAATACCTACCCTGGAAGAGATACAGTTTAGTTGGGACGCAAACAGAACTGCAAAATTATGTTACATGTGTGTATTCTGCAGATGCAAACAGTCTGAAGACCCAGTGCTCTGCCTGGGGAAGCAAGAATGTTTTCAGTTATTGTTGGAAAAATTCCTGAAAAAGCCTTCTTTCCAAAAATTAGGTGGGAGAGGATTATAGGGATGGACAGGATACTAGTTAGAAAGTCCTTCTAGAAGGCCTAGTTGAGAAACGATAAGGGTCTAGATTAAGGTTCTGGAAATGGAGACAAACAGACTGATTTAAGAAGAAATATTTATAGGACCTAAAGGTCCTATAAAGGACCTTTGAGGCCAGTGACTCACTCACTAGAGGGAAGCAGAGGAGAAATTGGTGATGGTTTCAGGGTTTCTATCTGGAAAACTAGGTTTTTTTATCTGGAAAAAAAGCAGTGATGCAGTGATTGTGATAGGAAAGAAATATTTTTGGGAGGGGGAATCTAATAAGTAGTTTTAAAAACATGTATCTGAAGTGCTTGGGGGACATCCAGACAGTTGAATCTATCGGTCTGCAGCTCAGAAGAAAGGTCTGGGCTGGAGGTATAGTTTGGGGATTCATTAACAAGTAGATATACATGAAATCATAAATACGTAGGAAATTGACTAGAAAGAGTCTGTGGAATTAGAACTATGGAATAGCGTTTAAGGTTGAAACCTGGGGAAGACTGGAAGAGTGGGAAAGAACCAATGTCAGACCCTGAGGAGCCGTTTGAGAGGTAGAAAGTGAATCAGAACTGTCCTGCTGGGGTCAGGGAGGGAGAGAGCTTCAAAGAAAATGCTAGGGGGAGAGGCAGATGCTTAAATAAGCTGCTGCAGAGGCATCCCAGACAAAGGCAGTTAATCCTGACAATCCAGACGTCACTGATAACCTTGGCAAGGATGGCCTCATCAGCAGGTGAAGCTAACCCAGACTGTTACGGGCTGGAGCGTGCAAGGGAAGGGAGGAAGAGAGACAGAAAACAAGGCTACTTTTTCAGGAAGTTTAGAGTAAAATATGGTTAACATATTCCTCCTTTGTTGCCTATGAAATCAGGATCCAAATTGTAGAAATCATTTAATTACATATCAACATAACTAAAATATAAAGATACTGTTTCCATAGGGATTTTTATTAGGTTGGCTGCAAATCAGATTTTCATCTTGATCATATAAAATACTCATTCTTTGGAGAGGCTGTCTAGATTGACAGTTGGCAGTGATGTGATTGTCAGAACATAAAACAAAATTAAAGCAACTTACCATCAGTTCCAACAATATACACATCTACCTTGATCCTGATAAATTCTTTCAAAATCTGTAAAAAAGAAAGTATATCTTCCTTAGGGAACAGTTTCATTTGTCAGAAATGTAAAGAAAACAATCAGAATTATACCTTACGGGTGACCTATTGCTTTTAGAACCTTTAACATTTTGAAAAGAGATAATATGTGAAGGTATACCAAAGTTAAAAACAAGCCTGTATGACAGAAATAAACCCAAATAAAGGGGCCCTTCTCCTCAGTAAGAAGTTAAAAATGACCATTCTTGAGGGAAGTATTATGGGAAAACATTCTGTCTCAAACTCATAAGAACAACACTGATTTAATTTTAAAACAGTGTCTTCTTTGGGATGACCTCAGCTAGAGCTTTCTTGCTACATAAAAGTTTTAAGAAAGAACCTATGGACCGTAAGTTGCTAATTATTCTTGTCCACAAGAATAACGGATGAATGGGTATATCTAGCACCAATGAACCTTTATCCATTTTTCTGGTCCCTAGGCTAAGAACAAATACCAGCAGTGCTATGAGTAAGATCATGTAAAGTAAGAAAAGTAGCTTATATTATATTGTTGATAAGATTAGATGATCACTAATATCATTACTGTCATCGATAAACACTTTCAGAACCTCTTCTAGGCACTTAGCTAAGGATTAGAGGCCCTGTCCTTTGTGTTATATTGCTAGGACCAAAAAATAAATGTGTGTGTGTGTGTGTGTGTGTGTGTGTGTGTGTGTGTGTGTGTGAAAATGCAGAAACATAAGCTAAAGTAAACAAAACCTAAAATAAACAAAACCCAAAAGCAAAAAAAGAAAATGCAAGTAGACTTGAGAGTTGTATGATGCTGACATTAAAAAAAAAAAAAATCTTCCATTTTCTAATTTTGTATCCAGTTCACCCATGCTTAATAGGTCTTATCTTGGGTTAGCTCTCACTTAGGCAGATTTTTGTGAAAACCCAAGAAAAAGAGAGAAAGATGTAGAGTTTCTTAAATTTTCTTTTTATAAAATGTTTCTGCATTTCTGTTAGAAACTAATTTATTTTAGAAATGCACTAAATCTGTGGAAATAAAACAGACTGCAATCTGATTGTTTCAGTCATGTTTTGAAATCACATGTGACATTTATTTTTTCATATATCTCTTTGGGTTCTTTTTGAGACATTTAAAAAAATAGCCAAGTGAAACTTCATCAGCTTATAACGGATGAGGATAAAAAAACAAAACAAAACCCATTCTTACATTTTTTCCCAGGACCTTTCCATATCTTCTCTGATTTCAGAATAATTTAGATACAGTGCTCACAAATATTTGAAAACACCACAGAATTGAAATTTAAAAGGAATGTGAGCATAGCTGTCCACCAACAGATTCAGCATACATTAGAATTGTAGATTTGATTCCCTTCGATCTAGTACTTAGTCTCATGGAAAATGCCCTTTTTAAGAGTCTACTGAACACCATCTTTCCCTCCATGGAACTCTAAGATTATAATTTGCTTCTAATTAAATGTATGTTACATAAAGGAGCATCCTTCCACAAATACAATTTATGTTTTTTTTTTTTTTTTGAGACGGAGTTTCACTGTTGTTACCCAGGCTGGAGTGCAGTGGTGCGATTTTGGCTCACTACAGCCTCCACCTTCCACTGCAATTCTCCTGCCTCAGCCTCCCAAGTAGCTGGGATTACAGGCGTGTGCCACCATGCCTAGCTGATGTTTGTATTTTTAGTAGAGACGGAGTTTCGCCATGTTGGCCAGGCTGGTCTTGAACTCCTGACCTCAGGTGATCCACCCACCTTGGCCTTCCAAAGTGCTGGGATTACAGG
The DNA here is from genome assembly GCF_001604975.1 of Cebus imitator. NCBI lineage: Eukaryota > Metazoa > Chordata > Mammalia > Primates > Cebidae > Cebus > Cebus imitator. The sequence goes on from NW_016107507.1 coordinate 886,279, forward strand.
TGTGAGCCACTGCTCCCGACCCACAAATACAATTTTTTAACCTTTAGCCATTGATTGGTTGTTTCCATTAAGAACAAAGAAATTACCGATTTAAGGCCCCTCATTGAAGAAACATCAAGAAAGGACACTGCTGAAAAGTCGAGAATGAGGCTGTGGAGGCTGATTTTGGGGACCTCAATGTTGAGAGGAAGATCATTCCAGTCAATCTGGAAGGGCAGGTCTGTGGTATTGATTGGCTGGTCCAGTACTTCTATCTGATTGTTGTCCAGCTCTTCGTCAGAATCTTTTATGGCGTAAACAGTGCATATAAATCCTTTCTGCAGGAGAGGATAACAAGCATGATAACTGTGACCAAGAAAAGCATTGTGTATGTTAGGGATAGCCAGTGAGTTTCAGAAGCACTGATTCAGAGTTGAGCCAAACAACGGGATTGGTCTGGGTGTGGTGGCTCATGCCTGTAATCCCAGTACTTTAGGAAACTGAGGTGGGAGGATCACTTGAGCCCAGGAGCTTGAGACCAGCCAGGGCAACATGGCGAGACCCTATCTTTGCAAAAAATAAAAAAAATTAGCCAGGCGTGGTGGCGTATGTGCTTGCAGTTTCAGCTACTTGGGAGGCTGGGGTGGGAGGGTCCCTTGAGTCTGGGAGGTCAAGGCTGCAATGAGCTGTGATCGGATCACACCGCTGCACTCCAGCCTAGGCCACAGAGCGAGACAATGTCTCAAAACAACAACGAGAAGATTGTAGACACTTGTGTTTGGTACTTTTCCCAGGAGAGTCAAAATTTTAGGGAGACCCTCAGAAACATTTTTAAATAGAACATTAATTGACACATGAAATCCCTTGTTTGTCTGGCATTTCATTTAAAGGAATGGAACTAACACCTTGAATCATCCTTTACCAAGCTTTTAGCTATAACGCATAGAAATGTGGTCAAGAAGCTTACTGGTGTCACTTGTAGCAGGCCTTGCTTCTGCAGTTTTCGGATTTTCCTCAAAGCTTTGTTGCGCTTGCGTAGAATTCGAAGTGGATTAAAGCCAACCTGAGAAACCCATTGCTGTGTTACAAGAGTACTGAATATTCTGTTATTTATATAGCATAATTCTAACAACTTTAACTGGAGTGATTTGAGGGATTTGGACAGATAATAAAAATATTTGTGACAAAATTTAAAAGTGGTTTAAACAACATCAGCAACAACATTGTGTCAGACCCATGGTCTGCTCCACCTATATCCAGTTACCAACAGTCAAAAGCTTTTGTATGACACAGTCCATGATTCATTCATAAATTATCCATGAGTGGACATAAACTCTATTTGAATCTGTTTGTGTTTGGAACCTACACAACTTTAGGGGATTTTATTATTTTTATTTTCTATTTATTGAGTATGGGTGGCACCTACATAAGTATTCTGCTTCTATGTAATTTTTATTTTATTAAAATTTATGTAATTGTATGTTATTATCTTATAATTTTAGTATTATGTTTGAGGCAAATCTTTATTTCCCCTTTTCAACCTAATAAGTTCTTACTGCTATAATATTTAGTTCCAGGTAAATAAGAGAGGAGGATCAAATTATGTAATAAAAAATCCTTGGCCAGGTGTGGTGGCTAACGCCTCTAATCCTAGCACTTTGGGAGGCCAAGGTGGGAGGATTGCATGAGACCAGGAATTCAAGGTCAGCCTGGGCAGCAAAGCAGGACTTTGTCTTTACAAAAATTTAAAAATTTAGTGTGGTGTCATGGCACATGCCTGTAGTTCCATCTGCTTGGGGGACTGAGGCAGGGGGATCACTGGAACCCAGGAGTTTGAGGTTGCAGTGAGCTGTGATCATGCCAGCCTAGGTGACAGAGCGAGACCTTGTCTCAAAAAAAAAATCCTTGACAAAAAATATAGTTAGATGGAAGTTTACTAGAGTAATTCAAAAGGGCAGTATAGAAAACCAAATATACAATATGATCTCATTTTGCAAACAGCAACAACAAAACTGGGTAGAAAAATATCCGATGCATATCAAACGGATAATAATAATTAAGGTTTAAGGCAGGAGCTCTATGCAAGGTACAGAGTAGACCAAAAGGCATGTTTCAAAGGTGAGGACTGAGCTTTTTGTCTTAACTGTCAAGACTGCTTCCTTGACCGGGCACGGTGGCTCACGCCTGTAATCCCAGCACTTTGGGAGGCTGAGGTGGGTGGATCACGAGGTCAAGAGATCGAGACCATTCTGGTCAACATAGTGAAACCCCGTCTCTACTAAAAATACAAAAAATCAGCTGGGCATGGTGGCGCGTGCCTGTAATCCCAGCTACTCAGGAGGCTGAGGC